>NC_045435.1:21925867-22001445 GCF_002776525.5 Piliocolobus tephrosceles | reverse complement strand
CCCACCAAGGTCATACACCACCCATCCACCCACCAAGGTCATACACCACCCATTCACCCACCAAGGTCATATACCACCCGTCCACCCACCAAGATCATACACCACCCATCCACCCACCAAGGTCATATATCACTCATCCACCCACCAAGGTCATATATCACCCATCCACCCACCAAGCTTATATACCAGCCATCCACCCGCCAAGGTCATACACTGCCCTTCCACCCACCAAGATCATACACCACCCATCCACCCACCAAGATTATGTACCACTCATTCACCCACTCAGGTCATACAGCACCCAACCACCCACGAAGATCATATACCACCCATCCACCCACCAAGGTCATACACCACCCATCCACCCACCAAGGTCATATACCACCCATCCACCCACCAAGGTCATATACCATGCGTCCACCCACCAAGGTTACATACCACCCATCCACCCACCAAGATTATGTACCACTCATTCACCTACTCAGGTCATACACCACCCAACCACCCACCAAGGCCACAGGCTGCCCATCCACCCACCAAGGTCATATACCAGCCATCCACCCACCAAGGTTATATACTGCCCATCCACCTACCAAGACCATACACCACCCATCCACCTACCAAGGGTCATAAACACTCATCCACCCACCAAGGTCATACACTACCCATCCACCCTCCGAAGTCATAAACCATACATCCATGTACCATTGTAAAAGCAAACATAAATTCTGAAAATATTGAAGATGGCCAAACTGTTGCTGCTCAAACTGTCCTGGCTTATCACCCTATGAGTCCTGGATATACTGTTGCTCAGCTAAGATAGAAGAGATAGGGCAGTATACAATTTTTACAGAGCAGGAGGGAGCCAGTTCAGCTAACCTTTTAGATGTTATTAATCGAGAGGCTAGAATGGGTGACAAATACAGGATTCTATTAATGTCAAGATATTTTCCATTGGTCATCCTAGTCAAATATGGTAGCTCTGTTACTATGATGAGTGCAACCCTGGGTAAAACAAGCAGGGGTAGAGATGATGGCCACATATATCTGTTTGGATTTTTCAGCACAAACTGCAGTTCTCTGCATCAGCCCCCTGAGTAACTGCGTTTACAGGTGCCTGCCACCACACCTGGCTAATTTTTGTATTTTTAGTAGAGATGGGGTTTCATCATCTTGGCCAGGTTGGTCTTGAACTCCTGACCTTGTGATCCACCCGCCTCAGCCTCCCAAAGTGCTGGGGTTACAGGCATGAGCCACCACACCATGCTCAAATTATTTCTTTTAAATGTGGTCATATCACATGGACATGTACACATGTAACACTAAGATTGAGTTCATGATTGAGTTGTTTCAATGAGAGGTAGCTGCTAAAGGCAGCACTTTCCTGCCTTTAATAGTCTAGTCACGAGAGACTCAAAGCCAGACCATATATTAATGTACCATGTCTATAATAACTATACCATGTATCTATATAGGTTTTTATTTCAGTCAAGTATAACGTACCATGCCTCTATATCGATTTGTATTTCAGTCAATTTCAGATGGACTACTCCATGATCAAGATGACAAAAGTTTAATTTATTGTATAGAACCACCAATGCCGTGAGTTATCAACAATTTACCATCACTATGTTTGGCAGATGATTGTGGCATTGCATAGGATTTATCCACCTTGGAGAAAAGTTTTTTTTTTTTTTAATCAGTGACTCATGCCTTTTCTAAGGTGCAAAGTCTTACTGGCAAAACTTCTACTGTGCTAAGGGTTTCAGTGAACAATCTTTCAAATTTGGGTAAAGGTGTAGGTGGGCCAATTGATGACAAATGAGTAGGGAGTTGCCTGTTCATAAAGCTGATTCAGACTCAGAAACCAAGTCTAGCTATTGATCAGTTGTAGCATGTCCATTTTTCGACAGATTATTTTTGGGCTTACCTTACCTTAAAATTCTTACATCATTTTTGGTTTGGTAAGAATGCTTTGCAGGTAAAAGTCACAAATCTTCCTTTAGTGAAAATGGTTTGACTTCAGTAGGGCCCAATCCCGGCTAACAGTTGTTGATAAACGTCAGAATAAAATTCTCAAATCCAAGAACCCAGAAGCCACTGAACACTGGTGGAGGTTATCATTGTTTTTGTTGGTTTGTTTGTTCTTGGTAAGGCTCTAAATAGCTATAAGATTGGTCTTAGGAATAAGGAATTTGGGCCCTGAAGTAATTGATAGCCCAAGAACAGGGTTTGTCTCACTGATTAAGGAGGATTTTCAAGGTTGCAGCCTGCCCATCATGTTTGGACAGTACCTACAGCCTTGGGATACAGATTGTAGTAATATGCACAAGTATAGAATTCATTTTCTCCAATATCCAAAGAGGTCAAACAATTGATGGGCCTCCTTCTTTCTAGGGGGAGACAGAAAGGTCATCAAATGTAACTTAATAGACTGAATTATCTCTAAGGATTGAAGTCTAGTTAGCTCCCAAGTGTGCCAGTCTTCCACATTTAAGGTCTATCCAGATTTAAGGTCCTATGCATATTTAGTCACTTGGGCTTAGATGCCATGTAATGCAATGAGAAGAGGTTTTTCTTTTTTCATTGGTGACAACTATCAAAATAATATCCATACCCTAGAATGTTTAGACCTCATCTATTAGTCCACAATGTATTCAGATTTGTCCCGTTTCACTTGCCAGGGAAGCTTGGACAAGTAACAACATATTGTGTTGCTTGTCAACTAAAGAGAAACTGATGTGGGGGTTTTATTAAAGGGGTATGGAAAAGAGAGCATTAGCAATACCCAAAGATACATATAAAATATCATAGGTGACGGCTATTTGTTCAGTCATTGTAATGAGATGCTGCATTACAAGAATAACAGTTTCTTATTTGTAAGCCTCAATAGACCACAGTGAATCTCCCAGTACCAGTGACTTTTAATGACTTCCAGTGGCCAGAATAGGAGATTGGTTTTATAGCACCCTTGCCTCCAATGATGCTTGGATAAGGAGAGTACCTTTTGTTTTTTTTTTTAAACATCTCATCAGAGGTGACATTGTTTCAGTGTTACAACCATTGACAAGTTTTAAGTTATTAAGCAGTTCTGAGCCAAGCATTCAGCTACTAAAGAAGCCACCAACACCAGTCACAATGAATGTACCTGATCAGTAGGTCCTGATCAGTAGGTCCATGCGCTCAGAACAATCATACTGATCAAAGGCAGGATTAACAGAGAAGAACAAGCACAGTTCAGAGCCCCTCCCCTTTCCAGGATCCTCCTCCAACAAAATGATCAGTAGCCAATTGAAATGCGATTTAATCAACATTTCCTTAAATCAAATAGTTCAGGTTTTCACTTCAATTCATTGAGTTGCCTGCATGTTTCACAGAAGAGGCAGCCAAATACTTTCCAGGCATTCAGGACAATCAATCTGGAAGCATTTCTGAGCAGCTTCTGTTCTTGGCTTATACCTAGTATTTTCATTCTCTATAAGAAGTCTCGACCTTCCCTCCACCAAAGTGTTGCTAGTTTTTGTAACATTTAAAAATACCTTTTAGTTCCCCTCATCCTCAGCCACTGCCCTCAGTGTAGCTCCTCTGTAATTGTATCAGCCATCTGTCTTTCACCCATTTACAACCCAAGTAACCACTCCCAGCCTATCACCCTTCCTGACCATCTCAATGCTCCTGAACCCCACCTTCTTCCTACTAGTTACCTACAGCAGCATCATTATGTTGTGTTGTATCTTTCCCAGGAAATCCTCACTCTGAGATTTCGGGTTGTAGATTTTGCTGCCACCTCCCAATCACCGCATAGATCAGACACTACAAAGAGCCTACTGCCTTTCACACTTGGTACACATTACGGTTAACTCATCCAATCTGTGTCTGCAGAATATTCAGTCAGCAGCCCTTCCACTTTTCTGCCCCAGAGAAGGAATAGAGCTGAACTCTGCTATTTCCAAGAACATAAAGCCCAAAATAGAGTGTTGCATGTTCCTTCACGGTTGCCTGTTATTATGCAAAAGAGTCGTTGACCCACCACTCAAATGTAACATAAAAGCTTTTGGGGAAAACTTGAAGGCAGGGAGAGAGAGGAGGTGGAGAAATTTCAGGCCATTTGTATTTAACGGGCTTTATCCAATTAAAGAAAAAGTAAACTTTCTTGTATCTTCATAAGAGGTAATAATTTTACAACTTGGAGCAAGGTATTTTCTGCTTAAGTTAGGATTCAGCTTTCCCAGAGAGAGTGGAAAATAGAAGCAGCTCTATTTTCTTTTTTGATGATTACATTTCAAAGGGGTGGCTCCCACGTCCTTGAGAAAGATATTCCTGGCTTATAAAAAATGGCAAGAAGCTTTAAAAAGATTTTGATCTAGAAGGAGCAGAAAAAAAATTACAATTACAATTTTCTAAAGTAAATGCTCTAAGAAAAGAGAGGTAGGGGCCTAGAGTTAAGAAGAAGCTTGTCTAAAATTAAACTGAGGGAAATGTTAAGGACTTCTTGGTCACCAGGTGTCCTTCCTGGACCTAACAATCATCAACTTGGGGCGCTATGAATGAAAGGAGACCAGCTCCAGCTCTAAACTATTCAAATAAACATCTATTATTCAGACAGACACTATAGACGGAGCCAATGACACTAAGCCTAGGAAAGAAAATGAGTAAAGAAAAAAGAAACTAAGGAGCGGGCATCCAAACATTACCTTCTTTGGACAGAAAATGGAATGTGAGCCAAGCAAGGGACCCAAATATTAATATGACCTCTTCCTGACTCAGGCCACTACATTATTCTGCCAGCCATTGGATATCTCATCAATGGCAGGTGTTTAAAGACTCTGGCATCAAAGTAGTTTCTCTTCCCAGGGATGTAATAATTCACCACCCAACAGCTGCATTTCCTTTGACTGGAATGTCCTTGACCTGAAAACGTCTTTGAAACACACTGGAACTGATTCATCTGCTTTGTACTGACAAAGTTCTCCATTTACTGAGTCTCACACATTTTCTCCAATGCTACCAAGTAATAGAAACTGATGCTTTCCTCTGAGGCCAGCCAGGAGTCAAGCACAAGTCAATAGGGCATTTGGATGGTGTAGCCAGAATTACTGGGAAAACAAAATTAGCAGATGGGCACATGAAGTCAAGCAGAAAGGGAGTAAGGCACACCAACTGCCACCCTCTTTTTTATGGCACTCATCATTACCAGTTAAATCAGCTGACTCTGTAGTCATTTTTTCTACCATAAATGTATTAAAAACATTTAGTTTTACCTTATCAAAAACTGAATATTTAATAACCTGTCTTTCTCCTCAACTGACTCTCAGTGCTGCCATTTAGCTTTTCAAACCTTGGAAATATTCCCATCATTCATTTCTGTAAAAGTTTTAACATCTCTTCTCAACTTCAGAATAAAGTCAACACCAAACCCCTTAACCTAGCAAAGAAGATTTAAAAATCTCAAACACATTTCTTTGCAATCCCACACTGGCGGGGGCTTCACGTACTTACAGACATATGAAAGGCAATCACTAGAATTGTGCTGTGCAGTGAATATATCCAACAAATTTCTTCCAACCATTTCCAAATGGAGCTGCCTTCCCTCTCACAAACTGTTACTATATTGTCATTTGAAGCCAAAAAAGGGAGTTTTCACAGTTGGGGTCAAAGTCTCTCATCTGATCACCCAATGAGCAGAATGTAACCCCTTTAGGACATGGATATGTTACATTCATTTTTATTGTCCACACAACCTATAAGACAGAGCCAGGCTTAAAGTTGATTCTCAGTGAAAATGTACCAAATGACTGAAATTAATTAATTATAAATAAATGAGTGGATAAATGACCATGAAGCGACCACTTGGAAATAACTTATAGCTCTGAAAAGAGAAATGTAAATATGCACTGGAAGAGATGAAAGTTGTGGTGTTACCCTAGATTAATTAGGCTGGACCACTGAATTAACCAACCACAGATTCATCCTACCAAATACATAAAAACACTGCATAGGATACACGGCAAAAATGGCATGAGGATTCTTTTATCTTATTCATCAACTTCTCTGGAAAATAGGAGAAGGCATTCTGTTTCCTGAAATTACTTTACTTCAGAATCTTTTTCAGTCTCTAGTATTGACTGATCTTCATCAATTTTAGCCTTGAAATGATAAAAAGGGTGAAACATAAACAAAGAGCCACCTCCACAATTTAGGTGGAGAACATTCATCAGTGTGAACAGCTCTAACTTAAAAGCAGTAAGGAAGAGTAGTCTCTCAATGCTGAAGTATAGTTCTCAGCTTTAATGAAAACGAGACAATTAGAACAAAGGCACTTGCTCACTTCAAATCACAATTCATCAAGCTGTCAAAGACAACAAAATGCTACATACCTAATCTTTCCTGTTAACCATAATGTAGGCAATGCAATTACATTGTTGCAGCAAATTGGCAAGAATTAGAGGAAGAATTAATGTAAAAACGCTGTGAAATTTTCTGTTCCAGTAAATGGTGTCATTCATATTTAAAAATCTGGTAAAGCAATATTAAGTATAAAGTGAATTAGCAATAAATACTTCTTATTAGGCCAATTTTCTTTCTCAGCAGTTTTAGAGACATGTTTTTAAGTATATAAGCAAGGAAAAATCAATTAGCACTACAAAGTTCACTATTAAAATTAAAACCTAGTGATAATTAAAACATAGGTGAAATGGAAAGTAGTAACACAAATACTTTATAATACATGGAAATGAGAGAGGACAGATAAATTTAATTTCAAAAGTAGTCAGAATGCTTTGAGGACACTTTATCCATAAATGGTGGTTTCACATGCACACAGAACAGGAAATTATAGATGACTATGAAATTATATTATTAAATGTAAAAAGCATTCTAAATGACCTCTGTTTGCAAAACTCAGTTCTGTAAGGAACACAGAAAAATAAAACAAGTTTCCATTCTCTAAAGGCACAATTATTTATTAAAGACCTAAAAATGCTAGGCCTAGGGATTAAAAAGATGAGGAGGGGGCCAGGCACGGTGACTCATGCCGATAATCCCAGCACTTTGGGAGGCCTTGGCGAGGGCATAACCTGAGGTCAGGAGTTTGAGATCAGCCTGCCCAACATGGAAAAACCCATCCCAAGCATCCTGTCCTTCATGCTTGGGACTGAAAGACAGGCATGCTGAGCTCACCACTGCCACCACAGGGGCCCAAAGACTAGGCCATCTGGAATTCCAGTCCCCAGCAAAACTTCCTCTCAGCCTCCACTAATAACTGCACCCTAAGCTACTAAAAATACAAAATTACTTTGGCATGGTGGTGCATGCTTGTAATTCCAGCTACTCAGGAGGCTGAGGCAGGAGAATTGCTTGAACCAAGGAGGCAGAGGTTGCAGTGAGCCAAGATCGTGCCATTGCACTCCAGCCTGGACGACAAGAGCCAAAGTCTGTCTAAAAAAAAAAAAAAGGAAAAAAAGGAGGGGTCAGGTATAACCCAGAGGACCCCCAAATTATCTGAGGATATATGAATAAATCATTGCAATTTATAGCCTTCTTTTCATGTATGGCAAGAAAATGGAAGACATTTATTTTCACATTTGATCTAATCCTGCCTTATATTTTCTTCTTGGTGCACAGCAGTGATGAGACTGGTTCTCCGGGTTTATTTGACATTGTCATTTAAATTTGCTCATTATGGAATTAATTCAAAGTTTAACCCCCATCATTGCTGTTTCTCCTGGTTCCACCTTTCTCACCCCACCCCCCCAGCCGCCACAAGAAACCAATGCCTATTTAGAGACATGGGTTCTATTGCTAAGTCTGGAGGACTCCAGTAAGGTGGACACCCTCTCTGAACTGCATTCTGTCCAGTGCATTCTGGCTCCACTTGCAGAAGGTTCAGCAAACTGATTTCTCCTGTTGGGGTCCGTGTGTTTCCTAAACAAAGGAATGAACACACAAGACAACACAAGACAAGGCAAACATGGCGGCCGCCCGGAACTACACGCTCCGCTCTATTTTATACAGTCATTTGTGGAATGTTACAAAGTCACAAGACACATTGTTGTTTTTCTGACCTTTCCCCGACTTTCTGGATTTTCAAGATGTTTACACATAAACAAGCCCCCAGGGTCTGCGGTTTGCAGCTGGCTCCTTTGTCCTCCTTGCAAACAGGGAAGGAACACCCTGCTTCGTTTACAAGAGCAGGACTTATCGGGAACGTCTCGTTTGGGAGCACGTAGTCCTCTACATCTCCTTTGCTATTTCATCACTGCTTTGATTCTTACTGCCATTTGGGTTCTCTCTGTGTTCTCACGGCCTTGGCCATGTGTGTACTTTGCCCCACCAGATCCAGCCTCCCCTTTCATTTCCCTCCGTGGCAAGCCTATCAGCCGGCAGTATCAGTCACTTGCAGCCTGACAAAAACATGAAATAAGATCTATCTATCCTTTCCACATGTACCAAAACCACCACTAGCTCTAGCACTACTTTTTACTCTTACTTTCTCTGTCTCTCTTTCTCTCGTTCTCACTTTCCATCTCTTTCTCTCTCCTTGCTTAAGTAGAACACATGTCTATTTCTACTCAGATATATCCACATCATGTGGAATTTTCGTTTTTGAGTTCCAAATAGAAAGTAGAACAAAATCATTTCTTCCCTTTTTTTTTTTGCTTTTCTTCAATAAAACACTCTTACCTCTCTCGCTCATGTGTTCTGTAATTCCCCTCCTTCTCTAGACAAAAAGAATTACTTTCTGATTATATTTTCTGTTAGCAGATACATATCACATGCTATACTATTATTACGTTTCTTCCAGGGAGTATAAATCCACATACTTTAGGGGTTATTATAGACAGGTTTCAAGGAGATAAAACACTTCTTTCTGGTGAGCAAAATATTTACAGAAGTTTATCATAAGAATTATCCCTATTAGACTCATGATCTTATTACAAGTATGGCATAAGAAGATAATGTTATGCTGTGAAAACATAAATAAGAGATTAGATTAATTTAAGAGACTGAAGAAGGTTCAGAAAAACCTGAGCATTTGATTAAAATAGTAAGGGTGAGCAGAATTTCCAAACATTGAAAAGACAAATATTATAAATCAAAGTTCCGTTTATATCTATAGACATACTTGTATTGACCAACAAAACATAAAAGTTGTGTGGTACAGCTGCCTGCCAAGATGCCAGCCCCCAAATATATTGTGTACTGCTCAAGAACCAAAGCTACAGCTGCCGCCACTGCTGCCTCCACTGGGCCAGGAAGGAGAAGGGAGGCTGAGCATGCTCAGGTGTCCCGAGGACAAGTATCACTGCTGGTGCTGTGGGCTGCTGTGCCAGTGAGTCATGGGCGGGGTGTGTGCCACACAGCTGCCTGTCTGTGCTGCTTCCACTGAGAATGACGCTGCCCTTGTTATGCCCAGTCCGTTTATTCCCCAAAGAAGACCACCAGAGTCCAGAGTCAAAGCCAAGCGGCAAGGATCTTTACTGCAAGTTCGAACTTCGTCCCTCCGCTTCACAGCTTACAAGAGGGCCCCGAACAATGCATGCGCTTGCTTTTTATAGCCCGATGTAAACAGGACTTGTAAGGTTATAGAGGAACAAGGGATTTCTCTAGGTTACAGCATTACAATTGGTTAACATTTTAAGTTATACATTTAGCAGTTTTCTATTGGTTCCCGTGCTTTCAGTAAAACCACAAACGGCTGTGTCCTTGTCAGGGATTTTCCAGGTGGTGTTTTTCTAAAGTTGAGATATATGGTAGTCTCTGAGTTGAGAAATGTGTTTGTACAGGGCTCAGGAAGTTGAGAGATATATGGTGGGATGTGTTTGTACTGGGCTCAGGAAGTTGAGATGCTGTTAATCTGTGACTCTACCCCCAATCTTGTCCTTGCTAGAGACATTGCTGTGGTAATTAAGGTTTAAAGGATTTTGGGCTGTAAGGAATGTGCTTTGTTAGGCAAATGCTTAAAGCCTGCTTGTGGTTGAAGGTCAGTACCATTCTCCTAAATCTCAGCAAAAGAAAAACATCTGTCTCCCGCCTGTCCCTGGGCAAATGGAACATCTCCGGGCATCTGTATGTCTTACTGCTGATTCACTCCCTCATCTTCTGAGCAACAAATACCGAGGGAACTCAGAGACCAGTGCCAGCGTGGGTCCTCTGTAAGCACAGCACTGGTCCCCTGGGCCCCGCCTTTCTCTCTCTATACTTTGTCTCTGTGTCTTTATTTCTTTCACCCTCACCAGTGGCAGGCCTTCAGTGCAGCTGCCACTCTCCCAACCTGAGCACTCAACCAGCAGCCTAGGGACCAACCTGCCCCTGCCTAAACAATCAGTACTTGAATGAACTACCAAGCGGCCTGACAATAAGTCCACTGCCCTGGTCCTATCTCCCTAGTACATGAGCATGACATCAATGGACCTGGAAACTGCCCAGACCAGCCCACAACTATTGGCACTTGAGCACTTTCCCAGAGTATAAGTTTGGGCCAATGCAACTTATGGATACCATCAAAGTTGGCAGCCACTTAGATGTGCCACCAGCAGGTCACAGGACTGGTCCCTCAATCTGATACAGCCGCTGCCAACACCAGCCTAGACAGCTTGGTTTCCAGTGGGTTGCCCTACCACTGGTACTGCTATCACCCACATTATGTACATTGCCCAGGAGCCCAAGATCCCCCACCCACATGCTCAGCCCACTGCTGCCATTACTGGTATTTAAGCAAGCCACCTGGAGGCACAAGAATTGGTCCACCTGGACCCCTTAACACTGGATCCAGTAAAGCATCCTGTCCTTCATGCTTGGGACTGAAAGACAGGCATGCTGAGCTCACCACTGCCACCACAGGGGCCCAAAGACTAGGCCATCTGGAATTCCAGTCCCCAGCAAAACTTCCTCTCAGCCTCCACTAATAACTGCACCCTAAGCTACCAAAGAAATAGCAAATACCACTGATGCTGTTTACAGATAGAAAAGAGAATATACCACTGCATACAGCCAAAATTAAACCCAAACTACACTATCCAATCAATATCATAGATACATCTTCAGGAAAAAGTCCTTCCCTAGATAGAATGTTTTAAAAATTGGAAGAAGTGGTTGTTACATAGATGTGCAGATATAAATATAAGGACACAGAAAACATGAAAATGCAAGAAAATGTGGTGTCTCTAAAGGAACAATAATTCTTCAGCAACAGATCTCACTTAAAAATATTCACAAAATCCCAGATAAAGAATTCAAAACACTCACTTTTAAAAAGGACTGCAAGATATAAAATAATTCTGAAACATTACACAAAACAATCAGAAAAACCATCCAGGGTATGAATGAGATTTTATCGAAGAAATAAATGTAAATTATAAAAGAAAACACCCACAGGAATTCTGGAACTGAAGAATTCATTGAATGAAACGAAAAATTCATTTAAAACATTTAACAATAGAGGGTATTAAGCAGAAGAAAGAACCTCAGAATTTGAAAGTAGGTCATTTGAGATAATACATTCAGATTAAAAATAAGGAAAAACAAATGAAAGAGCATGGGCAAAGCCTTAGTGACATTTGGGACAACACAAAGTGATAAAATATTCAAAGTATCAGTGTCCTTTAAGTCAAAGAGAGAATGAAAGGATTACAAAAGCGATTTAATAAAATAATCAACAAAAACTTCGTAAGTCTTGCAAAAGAATTTGGCATTCAGACACAGGAGACTTGGAGACCCTAAGTAGGTAGAATGCAAAAAAAGATCTTCTCCATGGTACATTATAGTCAAACTGTTTAAAGTCAAAGACAAAGATAAGATTCTAAAAACAGAAAGAGGTAAGTATCTACTCATCTACAAAGGGACTGCCCATTGGGCCAAAAATGGGTTTCTCAGCAGAAACCTTACAGGCCGTACGGGAGATAATGGGATGGCATAATGAAAGTAATGAAAGAAAAAAGAATTGCCACACAAGGGCACTACATCCAGCAAAATTATTCTTTACAAATGAAGAAGAAATCACATCCTTGCCAGACAACAAAAACTGAAAAGATATATTATCACTAGACTAGCCCTACAAGAAATGCTCAAAGGACTCCTAAACCTGGAAGCTAAAGTATGACATTATCATCATGAAAGCACAAAAAAAAAAAAAAAAAAAAAAAACCCATAAAACTCACTAGTAAATCAAACACACAAATGAGAAAGAGAAAGAATTCCAGTGGCACCACTGTGTAAAACCATCAAACTACAATAACAGATAATAAACTTTAGAAAGAAGAACACAGAATATACAAAACACACAGAAAGCCATTAGCAATATGACAGGAACATAACCTCACAAATCAATAATGATTTTTAATATAAATGAATTAAATTATTTGCTCAAAATATATAGACCGGCTAAATAGAATTTTTTTTTAAAAAAAAACATGATCCAACTATATGCTGCAGACAAGAAATGTACATTACTATGAAGACACTTAGAGATCAAGTAAAGGGGTGGAAAAATATATTCCATGCAAATGGAAACCAAAAGCAAGCTGGAGTAGCTATATTTAAATAAGATAAAACAGACTGTATGTAAAAAAACAGTTTAAAAAAGACAAAGAAGATCATTATATAATGATAAAGAGATAAATTCAGCAAGAGGATATAACAAATCTAAATACACATGCACTCAACCCTGGAGCACTCAGATTTATAAAGCAAATATTACTACATCTAAAGAGAGAATCCAATAAACTAATAACATCAGAGAACTTCAACACCCCACTCTAAACCTTAGACAGATCATCTAGTCAAAAACTCAACAAAGAAACACTGGTTTAAAACTGGACTTTAGACCAAAGGGACCTAACAGATATTTACAGAACATTTTATACAAGGCTGAAGAATATACATTTTTCTCATCAGCACACGGAACATTCCCCAAGATAGACCATATTTGAGGCCACAAAACCAGTCTCAACAAATTTTCAAAAATCAGAATCATATCAAGTATCTTCTCAGATGACAATAAAAAAACTAGAAATCAATACAAAGTAGAACTTTGAAAACTATACAAATTCATGGAAATTAAACAACATGCTCTTGAATGACCACTGAGTCAATAAAGAAATTAAGATGGAAATAAAAATTTCCTGAAACAAATGAAAGTGGCAATATACACACCAATATTTGTGGAACACAAAACAGTGCTAAGAGGGAAGTGTATCAAAATAAATTCATAAAAAAGTAGAATTTTCTTTCTACTTTTTTATCTTTTTATGTAGAATTATCTTTCTACATAAAAAAGTAGAAAGATTTCAAATAATCTAATGATGCACCTCAAAGAACTTGGAAAGCAAGAACAAAACAAACCCAGTAGTAACAGAAAAAAGGGAATAATAAAGATCAGAGCAGAAGTAAACAAAATGGAGGCTAAATAAACAATTAAAAGGATCAGTGAAATGAAAAGAGGTTTCTTTGAAAAGACAAAGTTGATAAACCACCAATTAGACTAATGAAGAAAAGAGAAGACTAAAATAAACAAAATCAGAAATAAGAGACATTACAATAGATATCAGAAATACTAAAGATTAACAGAGACTATTATGAGTAACTTTATGCTAACAAATTGGAAAACTTAGAGAAAAATGTTAAATTCCTAGAAACATACAATCTACATAGATTGAATCAGGAACAAATAAAAAACTTGAACAGGTCAATAACAAACAGCAAGATTCAATGAGGAATAAAAAATTTACCAATAAAGAAAACCCCAAGACTGTATGGATTCACAGTTTAATTCTACCAAACTTATAAAGAAGAACTAATTTCAAACCTCCTGAAATTATTTCAAAACACCAAATGGGAGGGAACCTTCTGTAATTCAATCTACGAGGCAAGGATTACCCTCATACCAAAACCTGAAAAGGACAAAATTTTAAAAAAGAAAACTATGGGCCAGTGTTTTTCATGAACATACATGCAAAAATTCTCAACAAAATACTAGCAAACCAAATCCAATTGCACATTAAAAATATGATACAATCCTGGCTAACACGGTGAAACCCCGTCTCTACTAAAAGATACAAAAAACTAGCCGGGTGAGGTGGCGGCGCCTGTGGTCCCAGCTCCTCGGGAGGCTGAGGCAGGAGAATGGCAGGAACGGGGGGCGGGGGCGGAGCTTGCAGTGAGCTGAGATCCGGCCACAGCACTCCAGCCTCCCTGGCAGAGCGAGACTCCCTCTCAAAAAATAAAAATATGATACACCATGACCAAGTGGAATTTATACCAGAAATGCAAAGACAGTTTAATATACATAAATCAATAAACATATACACAAACAAATCACAAACATACACAATTCGATAAACATCTCCATCAACAAAATGAAGGACAAAACCATGCGATCATCTCAATAGATGCAGAAAAGCATTTGATAAAATTCAACATCACTTCATGATAAAAATTCTTAACTAACTCTATAAAAAAGAAACATACCTAAAAATAATAAAGGCCATATATGACAAGCCCACAGCTAACATCATACTGAATGGAAAAAAGCTAAAACCTTTTTTACTAAGATCTGGAAAAAGATAATGATTCCTGCTTTCAAGTCTCCTATTCAATATAGCACTAGAAGTCCTAGCCAGAGCAATCAGGCAAGAGAAATAAATAAAAGGCACCCAAATTGGAAAAGACAAAGTCAAATTATCTCTCTTTGCTGATGATAGGATCTTATATCTAGAAAACCCAAAAGATTCCACCAAAAATTCCTAGATTAGATAAATAAATTTAGTAAAGTGGTAGGATACAAAATCAGCATACAAAAATGAGTAGTAATTCTAGACACCAATAACACACTAGCCAAAAATGAAACCATGAAGGCAATTCCACTCATAATAGCTACAAAAAATTAGATACAGTTTGCTATAAGAAAAACTATAAAACACTTACAAAAGAAACTGAAGAGGACCCAAACAAATGTAAAGATATCTCATGCTCATGGATCATATTAATATTGTTAAAATGACCATATTACCCAAAGAAATCTACATATTCACTACAATCCTTACCTAAACATCAACATCATCTTTCACAGAAATAGAAAAAAAAAATCCTAAATTTTGTTTGAAACAAAAATAGAGCATGAATTACCAAAGAATCCTGAGCAAATAGAACAAAAGCAGAGGGTCACACTACCTGACTTCAAACTATGTTACAAAGTTATGGTAATCAAAATAGCATATTGGTATAAACACATACATATAGACTGTTGGAATGGAAGACAGTTTAGAAATAAGTGCACATATTGACAGTCAACTGATTTTCAACAAAGGTGACAGAACACACGCTGGTGATAGGCCAGTCCCTCCAATAAATTATTCTGGGAAAACTGGACAACCAATAACTATATACAGAACAATGAAACTGGACTTCTAACTCTCCCCTTATCCATAAATCAAATCAAGATAAATTAAGTACTTAAATGTAAGACTTGAAACTCTAAATCTACCAGGAAAAAAAAAAAACATAAGAGAAACATTAAAATATATCAATCTAGGCAAAGATTTCCTGACTAGGACTTTAAAAACACAAACAACTATAACAAAAGTAGACAAATGGTACTATGTTAATCTGAAAAGTTTCCATACATCAAAGGAAACAATCAACAGAATGAAGAAACAATCTGTTAAATGGGAGAAAATATTTACAAACTATTCATCTGTCAAGGGAATAATATCCATGATATGCAAGGAATTCAAACAACTCTACAATAAAAAAAAAATTAAATCCGTTAAAAAGTGAGCAAAGGGGCCAGGCACAATAGCTCATGCCTGTCTTCTCATTGTATTGTGAGCTGAAGCAGGAAGACAGCTTCAGACTAGGAGTTTAAGACCAGCCTGGGCAACATAGCAAGATCCCATTTCTACAAAAAGTTAAATATTGAGCCAGGCATTGTAGCGCATACCTGCTATAGCCCTAGCTGCTCACAAGGCCAAAAATGGGAGATCACTTGATCCTGGAGTTTGAGGCTTCAGTGAGCTGTTATTGTACCACTGCACTCTAGCCTGGATGACAGAGTGAGACATTGTCTCTTAAAAAAAATAGGCAAAGGACAGTTCTCATAAGACATTTCTCAAAAGAAAATGTACAAATGGTTAGCAGGTATATGAGAAAATGTTCAATATCATCGTACCCCAGTTACAGTGACCATTTTCAAAAGACAAAAAATACCATGCTGGTGAGAATATGTAGAAAAGAGAATTAGTGCACTGTTGGTAGGTATGTACATTAGTCAGCCAGTACGGAAAACAATATGAAGACTTCTCAAAAATCTTAAAACAGAGCTACCATATGACCCAGCAATCCCACTACTGAATATTTGTCCAAAGGAAAAGAAATCTGCATATCAAAGAGATACCTGTGTATTTATCACAGCACTATTCACAGTAGCAAAAGTATGCAATCAACATAAGTGTCCATGGATGGACAAATGGATAAAGAAAATACGGCATATATACATAATTGGCTAGGAAATACTATTCAGCCATTAGCCATTAATAAGAATGAAATCATGTCATTTTCAGCAACATGGATGAAACCGGAAGTCGTTATGTTAAGTGAAAAAGCCAGGCAGAGAAAGACAGATATCACCATATTTTCACCCATACGTGAGAGTTCAAAAAGTTAATCTCATGGATATAGAGACTACAATGATAGATACTAGAGAATAGGTAGGGTGTGTGGATGGTAGGGGGAAATAAAGAGAGGTTGGTGAGTCGGTACAAATATACAGTTAGATAGAAAAAATAAGCTCCAGCATTTGACTGAGCAGAGTAGGGTGACTATAGTTAGCAACAACCTATTGTACATTCCAAAGGGGCTAGAGGAAAGGATGTGAAATATTACTATCACTTAGAAATTATAGATACTCAAGGGAATAGATACCCCCAAATACTCTGACTTCATCTTTACACATTCTATGCATGTAACAAATACTCACATGTACCCATGTAAAATCTTTTGTATCGTGTTTTTTTTTTTTTTTTTTTTTTTTTTTTAGGTTCTGTAGTAAACACAGATCTATGCTGCCCAGATGCATCCCTTCAAGAATGGACTTCCTGCACATTCAGCAGATAGTCCTCAGCTCTCTGCTTTTTCAGTGTCTACCTTAGTTTCAGAAGTCACACTGTTTCTGAGCCCAAATATAATGACTAAGTAAGGGAAGGGTATAAAGTCCCAGGAATTCTGCTCTGATATGACACAGTCTGATGGCCGTGACTCACTCCAGAACTCCCTGTCACATTGGCTGGGGCTTTCTGGGTCCCTGTGGTTTAATTACTTCCATGGCCAAATTTTGCCTCCCCCCGCTTCTTTTCACACAAATTGACCCTTAATATACATCTTGTGCCCCAAGCTCCACTTCAGCACCTGCAAAAACAGTCATGGGGTTCAAGAAAATAGGCCATACAATGGGAGTTTCAGGCTGGATGACTCAGCATTCAGCAGACAATGAGAACATTATCATCAGTGGTAGGTCAAGAATATTTATCTAATCAGGTGATAGTTCATGCTGTATTAGCGGTAACTTGAGAGGGTATACTAGTGACACGGGGAATAAAAATTAGCACACGTAAGATCAACCATTGCAATTTAGGAAGGATCTAGAAGGTATAAAGATATCAGGATATCTTTTTACAGTTGAGACAAATCTTGAAGAGACTGACAGTTGGATAGCGTGCTGAGCACACTCTTCACAGTAGGTGTTTCAGTTAAGAATGATCTGAGTGGCACATCTTCGCATCTACTACAGCGTACCCCTTGCCTCACTAGGTTCTGCCTCAACTCTCTTTGGATAGCTGCACCATTTCCCATGTCAGAATCCAAGGTTTTCCTAACTGGAGCTCTGATGTGGCAAAAGTGACTGGCCTTGGTTGGGCACTTACCCTTGCTTGATTTTGGGCATTTAACCACTTGGTCTATTAGGTCCTGTACCTGGTTTTGGCTTTTTTCTGACCTGCCACTGCAGGTAATTAGAGCTTCTTTGTAGATATCCAAACCTCCGGCTCTCACACCTGGCTTTTGGGTACTTGTTACTTTAACTACATGTTATCTTTCTAAAGATCTTTCTAAATAGAGCATAAATATCTTTCTAAATAGAGCATAAATGGTGTTTGGCCACAGCCACACCATTTCATGTTATGAAAGATAACATGTAGTTAAAGTAACAAGTACCCAAAAGCCAGGTGTGAGAGCCGGAGGTTTGGATGTCTACAAAGAAGCTCTAATTACCTGCAGTGGCAGGTCAGAAAAAAGCCAAAACCAGGTACAGGACCTAATAGACCAAGTGGTTAAATGCCCAAAATCAAGCAAGGGTAAGTGCCCAACCAAGGCCAGTCACTTTTGCCACATCAGAGCTCCAGTTAGGAAAACCTTGGATTCTGACATGGGAAATGGTGCAGCTATCCAAAGAGAGTTGAGGCAGAACCTAGTGAGGCAAGGGGTACGCTGTAGTAGATGCGAAGATGTGCCACTCAGATCATTCTTAACTGAAACACCTACTGTGAAGAGTGTGCTCAGCACACTATCCAACTGTCAGTCTCTTCAAGATTTGTCTCAACTGTAAAAAGCAGCCTAGTTTGGGATCACACCCTTTCCAGGGCAGCCCACATGCAGTTACTGAGGGAGAAGGGGGTGTAAAGTTTAGACAGTTCAGCCTCATGTAAAACACTAACGAATTTGCCTCCAGAGCCATCTGCTGAATTGCTGGAAGCTTTGTTAAGTCCATTGCACTGTTTTCTTTGCCCAAACCAGCCTCCTCTCTTTTGCTTTAATGGGTGTTCCATACACATATTGAATCCCAAATGCCAATACATTTTTCTGATGATGTCAAGTTACAACTCAAACAGTTCACAAAGAAAACTATAGTTCAGGGATTAAAATGCAATTAGAAAGTATTTGTTTTGTTGTCTATAGATTAAAGTTAATGAAATATTTGATAAGGAAGTATTTGAGATGATTTCTTGCACATCTAAGAAATGGAATTTTTGGCATCTACAAAAATTATCAATTATTTTAAGTGCTAAAACAAAATATTGCCTTTTAATCTTCTGTTTTAACTATCCTTTGGTGTATTTCTATGTCTTTAGTTCAGGCTTAATATATTGTTCATTCCTAGCCTGAAAATCAGCAAAATATATTGATTCTCTGTTGTGTCTGAGCTAAGTGGAATAAAGTTCATATTTATAAAGTAGATAATGCATAAGAATTAACTGAGATACAGTATTTGCTTACTAAATCATCCAATTATTATTTATAATCATTATCTCTAAATATCTTATTGAGGTTCAACAAATGAAGCCATAAAACTGGACAATATTGCAAAGGGGGTAAGCATAGAATCAAAAGAGAAGAAATCTATGGTTTTTCATCATTAAAACATCAGGGAAGGCAGGTGTGGTGGCTCGTGCCTGTAATCCCAGCACTTTGGGAGGCCAAGGCAGGCGAATCACCTGAGGTCAGAAGTTTGAGACCACCCTGGCCAACATGGTGAAACCCCATCCACCAAAAATACAAAAATTAGCTGGGTGTGGTGGTGGGTACCTGTAATCCCGGCTACTAGGGAGTCTGAGGCAGGAAAATCACTTGAACCCAGGAGGTGGGGGTTGCAGTGAGCCGAGATCACGTGAAACTGAGAATGAGTAGCCAGGGAAGAAAGGGTGAACCAATAGAGAACGTGTGTCATAAGCCAAGTGAACAAAACACTTACAAAGGAAGGACTGGTCAATCATGTAAGATCCTGTGAGATGTAAACGAAGATAAGAATTACAACAGGTAATTGGATTTTGTAATGTGGAGGTCATTGCTGGCCTTCACAGAGCATTTTTTATGGTATAGTGGAATTAACATGTTAATTGGAACAGATAAGAAAAGATACATTAATGCATCTATAAACATCTCTGTTTTGGATTTTTGTTACACAAACAGGACGTAGAAATGGGAAAGTGTGCTGAGCATAAAATAATGGAAAACACTTTCTTAAAAAAGATGGATAGAAAGATGCAATAAATAAACTAAGTTCCTTTGCAACTTCAAGATTCAGCATTCTAATCGTATGAAGAACAGCAATGCAAATGCACTATACTGCCTTGCTAGGTCATTTTTTTTTAATAAAGAAATTTTAACAAAGACTTTAATACATAAATGTAATGTTTAAAGATTCCTATTCTTCAGTCAAGTACTTTAAATTATGATCCGCTCTCTTAAACATCTGCTCACTTGTAATAGTTTCAAAACAGCTCATTGTTAAACACCCAAGTTAACTTAACAATCTCTTAACAGGTTAAACACTAGCACTTAACTCGTAAAGTATATTAGCTACAAATTGAACATTAAGTAGAAAGCACTCAAGGCTATTTAAGGCTTTAGTGCCTTCTTATAAAGGTATGATATTGGCAATCAGGTATGGTTTTCATTAGCTATTATGGAAATAAACCACAGAATTTAATGTTTCTAATTAGTATTATAGGGAAATGTGTCTCTGTAATCTGAGCATTTTGGGGGATAGAGGTGGGAGGATTGCTTGAGGCCAGGAGTTCAAGAGCAGCGTAAGCAACATAGTGAGACCCCCGTCTCTCTACAAAATTACAAAAATTAGCTGGGCATGGTGTGCACACCTGTGGTCTCAGCTACTCAGGGAGGCTGAGGCAGGAGGATCACTGGAGCCCAGGAGGTTGAGGTTATAGTGAGCTATGATGACACCACTACACTCCAGCCTGGGCAACAGAGGACCCTGTCTCAAAAAAGAAAAAAAAAAAAAAATCTCTTTAGTCAAGAGCTAAATCTAATCAAAGGTTTAGGTTAAAGTATATAGATCCCTTGCCCTTTCAGCCAATTTATTTTTGTCTCTCTCTGGTTATTTGGCCAGGAATATGCAGGGACCCTGGAATGCAGATGATATTTAATTGGCCATCCTTATCAGTACTTGTTTGCTTCGGGAGCAGGCGGGCGTCTGAGCACCTACTGCCAGAATTAAGTACACATCTAACTATTCCTTTGGCTCCTGGCAATAACTGCATTACCACTCACCTTTCCAATTCCCCACCCTGCTGCCCAGAGATGAGTTCTAACTGCCCAGGGCTCAAGGTGAAGAGATTGAAGCTAAGGCGAAGAGTTATCCCAATTTCCAGTGCATTTGTATTGTTAACAATTTAACTTTTCAAAGGATTTTGGAGTAAAGCAATCAGCTCTCTGCTGGAGCTGGTCAGGACGCGCGGCTGAGATTGCTGAATCAATATGTGGAAACCTGACTGACAACTTAGGTAATTTGATGCAGGATTTGGGACAACAACTGGAGATAAATTACTTAACACAGTTGGGAACCAAAATTGTGTTCAGAAAGAGAGACGTGTTTTCCTCAGAAAAGTGAGGAGAATTGTACTGACAGGAAAGTGATGGGCGCAAACAAAACTCTTACAAACATTATTCCATATGCAACTGTAAATGTTCTGGTGAATATCTTTGAATTGTCTTTGTAGGGGGTGGGGAAGTATTGTGAAATATATGTAAATCAACAGTGATATGAACGTCTTCTGTTTAAAGTATGTAACTACAGGAGAGTTACACACTGAATTGTAAGAAAATGCTTATTTTGTGGAGAGAAAACAGCAGTATACAAAAAATATATTTTTTTTACTTTCTGAATCATAATGAAATCCTTTCAGAATTCATTTTGACATAACTAATCTGTGTAAAAGTTCTTTTATGAAAGTTTATTTGAATTTTTAACAAGCTTGTATTTCTGTACTAAAGGAAGGTTCTCCCTCTTCACGCTCCCACCCTCACCCACCAACCTAACATCCCCCTGTAATGTGATATATTCAGTATTTGCAATAACCAAGATGAATAGATCTGGCCACTTGGTCAACCCTAGAATGTGTGAGGTGAAGAGGAGGGAAAGGAGAATGCAGAAAGGGACAACCTCAGTTATTTTTTCACAGTCACAGTCACTGCCAACTGCCAACTCAGAGCAGATGCTTTCTTTTTCACATTCACTATGATACAGAGGACCATAGTTGACTGGCCCTAATTCTGGCAATTCCATCATGGTTCTCCATGAACATATCTGTGTGTGTGTATGTGTATGTGTGTGTACGAGAAACCTCAATGTGAGCTCTCCAACACTTGTGTTACCTTTTGACCACTTCCTTTAATGTCTTTGGCAACATGTGCATATCATTATGGTAGCAAAACTGAATCCTTTTCTTTGCTTCCTTTCTTGATGAAATTGATCAAAAAGAGTACAGTTACAAATACCAAATACCGAGGAATTATCCAAAGACCTTCATCTACTCTACTGCCTTTATCCAAAAATTCACCAAGTCTTCATGATTATAGCTTCCAAATATCTCTCTAGTCTAGCTGCAGGACCCCACCTCCACCATCACTGCTCTGGATGATGGCTGTTTCTCACCTGAGCAACTGCAAGAGCTGCCTGATAGCTCTGCTCACAATTACTTGTGTTCCTTTCCATTCTATTCCTCACATATGGTCACCAGAACAATCTTAATGGAATGATAATTTATACATCTCACACCCTGTTTTTAACACTTTAGTAGCTTCCAGAGGCCCTAAGGCAGTGTCCAAAATCATTAGGTGCCCTCTAAGCCAAGTAGTCTGAGATCCCTCACTTAGCTCCTTATTTCACGTAACATCTGTAGTCCATCCACACCTTCAGCAAGGAGCTATGATTCCTTGCTTCACAGGGCCTCTTTCACTGCTTCTATACATTTTGCTTCATAGTCCCCTCTGTACTGTTTTCTAATTAAATCTTAAGCATCCTTCAGATATCAGCTAAATATCATGTCCTCAGAAATCACTTTCCACTCTTACTGACTAGATGAAATCCCCCTAGTATGCTCTTTTTAGAACACTAAGAATTTATTGACACCAGCTCTCCCAGTTGTATTTGTACTGTAGGATTCTTTGATTAAACATCACTCCTTGCCACTTCCCAACAATAGAGTACAACTTACGTAAGGGCAGGGACTGAATCAATCATTTTCATCATAACCCACCCAGCCATAACCCACCCAAGATTGTTACTCTTCCAAGAACCCTGTTGTGTTTCTTGCTTTATAGCTTTTGGGACTAGCTAAGTCCCAAAAGAACTAAGTTTAGTGTCTGACACTGGTGTTTCATACTTGATGATGAGTGAATAAGGTCAGTCTTTCTTGGGAAAATATGAATTCCTTGAGAACAGGAATAAAATGTCTAACACAGGTACTCAAAAATATGGTAGTTAATATATCTTCTACTTGGATTCAGTAAGGAAATTTTTCACCCTGACCACTGACAAAGGTTCTAAACATTTTCTTTATTACTCAAAGTCTTGTATACATTTTGGACACAATCTGACTTTCCATAACTTTAAAAAACAAATTTACTATCAGACTCTCATTACTGAATCAGGGTCAACAAGCCAGGCATGGTAGTCAAGAGTCTTTCTTAAACAGTCCATGATACTATTTTTCTTTCAACAGGGAACATTTTAGAAAATCTGAAATAATCAACTTTAGCAAAATGATTAACTTTTCCTCTAGCAGACAGACTACTTTATTTTTAATGTTTCTTAATACATTCTTAAGATATTTAAGGAAAATCCTAAGTTACATAACAACCCTACCCCAATTAACTCTCAGACACACGCCTTTGATTTTCTGGTGGCAATTTAGAAGTATAGATTTAGACTAAAATCTCAGCCCCTACATCCACAGTCTTCCCAAGGACCCCTGTGTTTGATGAGCTTCACTTGATCTGCTCTCATTTCCCAAGATTTTCCCTGGTCCTCTGATGCTAGCGAATGTTGGCAATTGTTTCTGACTGAAGGTTAGCCACTTTTCCTTGTAAATAGTGGTGGCTTCATTCTATAGACAGGCAAGTCTCTTTCTCTGGTAATATTAGTCCTTACTGAATTTCAGAAAGATTCAAAACCAGAAAACACTTAAGTAAACCAAAAGACCTTAAAATATTCATATGATTCTTAAAGCCAGGGAATATGTTTGTATTGTGTATGTTACATAGTAGGCTCTTAATACATATTTGTGGGATTAATAAAGAATCTGTGAACTACGTCATGACTCCCATGTATTATCAATTCAAACCTGCTCTACAGAACTATTTCCCAACAGCTGGATGAAATAGAATGCTGACTTCTCTCCCCCACAACTCTTAGATAATAAAATATGCTATGAACAACCAATTTTAAAGAGCTAAACGTGTTTGGGGGTTCTGTAGTCATGATAGCTTATCTATCACAGCTTATGCTGATCTCCCCCACCTATCACAATTGCATTAGAGGGTATCTTCCTGGAGCTCCTTTGGGTCAGCAGGAGTCAGACCTCCAGATGACATGCACATTCTTAGAGACATCCTGTAGGCATTCAGGAAAATGAACCTTGGAATATTTGGCTGTGCTTTTCTATAGGAAATCTGGGAACTTTACTGGTTAGTATCCACATGGCAGTGAGGGCAGATAACCCATTTGTAAACTGAGATTTAGCTTTGCTTTTATCAGCAAGAAGTATGTATAAACAGTATCTGCCCTCATTTTGTGTTGCTATAACCAGAATATCTGAGACTGAGTAATTTATAAAACACAAGAGGTTTATTTTTAACAGTTCTGGAGGTTAGAAGTCCAAATCAAGGAGGCCATATCTGGGGAGGATATTCTTGCTGTGTTTTCTCATGGTGGAATGTGGAAGGGTAAGAAAGGAGAAAGAGAGAGACAGTCAGGCAGACAAACAGAGAGCGCACACATAAACCCAAGAGATTGAACTCACAGCTTACAGTCCTTTTACAACCAGCCCTAATCCATTCATGAGGGAGGGCCCCTCATGATCTAGACACCTCCTGCTAGGTCCCACCTTCCAACATTGTTGCAGTGGGAATTAAGTTTCCAATACATGCTTTTGGGGGACACATTTAAACTATAGCAGTGTCTTCCAAGAGTGAATTAAAAATGTCATTCTTCCCCAGTTCCTTATCAGTGCTAAACTGGACCCAGTGAAAAAGACTAGGAAAAGCTTTTACATTAACTAGTTTTATAAATCATTGTACTGATTTTATAATTCATTGTCATTCAAGATTAAGCAACAGCACCACAGACACTCTTAGCACCACAGATACTCTGTGGCATAGGCCTCAACAGGCACTGATAAGAAATAGGGGAACGGGGTTCCAGTCATCTCCCACAAAGAGAGCGCTTTCTCCCCTATTGGAAGGGGGATGTCTGGCAACCTGGGGCTTTTTCATCCTGGAAATCACAAAATCTATGATTTCACAGCCCTATATTTATTTTTGCTCCTTGCTACCCTAGATAAGGAAAGTAGATGCATAAAATGTTCAGAAGGAAGATTCACAGTTCCAAGTAGCAAGAACGAAGTAGTAGTTTTCTCTTAGTAGATGTGCCCCCCCTTTTTTTTTTTTTTTTTAAGACAGAAGATATTTACCCCAGAGACTGGAGTACTTTATAAGGCTACGGTTTTAGCATTGACAGCCATATTGTGACATTTGTACCTGAAGGAAGCCAAAGCGAAGATAAGGAAGTCAAAAATATATAGAATATTTAGTTCCTCATTAAAGTTTCAACCCTAGACAAAATTGTTCCCAGATCTATTCAATAGTATGAGCCAAAATTGTTCCTTTTTTACTTACTGAAGCTTTAATTGGTATATTAGTCCATTTTCTTGCTGCTGATAAAGACATACTCGAGACTGGGTAATAATCTAAAAGAAAAGGAGGTTTACTGGACTCACAGTTCTACACGGCTGGGGAGGCCTCCCAGTCATGGCGGAAGGTGAAAGGCACATCTTACATGGTAGCAGGCAAGAGAGAAAAATGAGAGCCAAACAAAAAGGGAAACCCCTTATGAAACCATCAGTTCTCGTGAGACTTATTCACTACCACGAGAAGAGTATGGGGCAAACCATCCCGTGATTCAATTATCTCCCACCGGGTCCCCCCAACAACAGGTGGGAATTATGGGAGCTATAATTCAAGATGAGATTCCGGTGGAGATACAGTCAAACCATATCAATTGGTTTTTTAGTTCTATGCATAACTGACTTATGATCAGCCATGAATGTCCAAGGGAGACATTTTCCAGTTGGCTAACTGTTGCCTAGAACATAGACTTTACAGATATCTTACCCTCAACTCCAAAGACACAAACCCTCTGCCGGACACAGTGGCTCATACCTGTAATCCCAGCACTTTGGGAGACTGAGGCAGGCAGATCACTTGAACCCAGGTGTTTGAGACCAGCCAAGGCAATGTAGTGAGACCTTGTCTCTTAATACGTTTTTTTTTAAAGACACAAACCTACTCGTTGAAGAGCTAAATAGTGCCACCTCTTCCAAGAACTCAAAGAAGGCCGCTAGAGGGAAAGCGTAACAGGAAGGAATCTTCTGGCCCTCTTCCTTTACTTCCAACCCTGATGGTGAGGAGGTCTTTTGATCCTGCAGTTTGATTATTTCGAAAGATACAGGCCTACTCCTAACCACAGACACGAGGAATCGTTTCTCTCACTACTCAGGTTACGCCTGAATCTATGCGGGATTTTCTTCATGACCTTGACGTTAAAGCTCCCAGACAGGATGAAGTCAAGTCCCTAAGATTCCAGTGCAGAGGACACAAACCACTGGATAAGATGTAGAAGAAACCAGGGCATCGGGGGCAGGGAGAGGTAGAAAACAGTAACAGCTGTGAGAGAAGGAGATGGCTTCAAAGTGAGCTTCTTATCTAGGCACCCCTGGAAAGGTGACAATGTGAAAAGGAAAGAGTGTTTTATATCAACTACCTGTTTCCATGTGCACCTTTTTTTGTGAAAAATGAGATTGTTTTCCCTTTGCTGACAAATTGTTACTGCAAAGCCTTTCAAATTGTACCAAAAATACCAGAGCAGTTAGAAAACAAATGGTCCTGGAACGTGTTTAAATGTTTCCTCTCTATTCTTTCAGTCTTGAATCCCATATCTGGCTCCCTTTGGGGGGGTGACTCTGCCTCTTTATAATAAATCAATTACTACATGTAAAGGCTCTATATGTCATTCTTTCTAGTAAAAGCTTAAAGTGGGAAAAAAACTACCTGTTACAGTTTTTGGTTTTTACATTCTCCAGGTGTCTATCATAAAATTTGTGCTGGAATCTATACTTACTCTAGCTTAGGAGGGACGCACTTCTCTATGTTTTGGGCAAATTTCTTCCCATTCATCCGCTTGTATAATACTTCCTCTCCACCCCTCCCTGCCGTTCAGAATTGCTATGCAATGGGATTTTACTTAGAAGCTAAACTAAGTCATCAATATTTTATTGCTGGTTTAAACTACAATAATTATAATTAAAATAACTATACATATAATGTTCATTAATAGCTCAACATTTTACAGAAAGATATTAAAGAAGCTTCTTCCCAAGGAGCAATGAAAATTTAAATTACTTTCAAATACAGTTACTACTGATTCCTAAAAACCTGGAATGGGAAGAAAGGAAATGGGAATATATTGTCTGTCCTGTGTCTAGAGGGCAATTGTTTTTTCCCCACTTGCCAAGAAGAGAAGTGAACTGAAAGAATGTGCTTACCCAAAGCTACCATGAGTATGCAAATACCTTTGGAATTTTTCCAATGATTTTAACCAAATATTCAAACCATAACAAGTATTCCCTGTGGCATCGTTGAAGCACGCTGCAGTTACACATTATAAATGGAAGCCAAATCACACAGTTGTGTAAAATGACTGGTATAGCAGAAAAACAAGTTATGTATTTAATAAGCAATCTCAGGCTTGTAATGTAGTGAAACCTACTTGTAATTTCTTTCATATTTTTTTCCTTCTGCACACACTGTTCATTTTTAAAGCTCTCTACAAGGCTTTTATAAAAATCAACTTAGCCAATAACCATCACTCCAATTTTCTTTGCCCATTCCTTTGAAAAACTGTACCCCGCTCATGAATATTTGTCATATCACATCGCATGAAATGCGGTTGTACGGTATTCCTGAAAGCATGGTTTTTACTCATGAAATATTGATGTTAATGAAAGAAGCCCTCAATATGTGTTTATACTCCATATAGGCATGCTTTCTATTTTTTCAACCTGTGGGATACTTTTACAAACAAAAGCCATTCATTCATAGCTTGTCTACCAAATGAGGGCTATTATAGTTTCTCATACTGGCATTTACTGACCCATGACTCTGATTGCCTTAATAAAGTGGCATCATGGGCATTTTTGCCCATTAAACATAAGGCTATTGCTAAACATTCAAATATTGGATACAGCAGTCAATTCCAAAACAGCCTAATCTGAAATCTCGCCAGAAAATAGAAACTGTCCGTTGAAAGATGAAACTATCTATTGTTGCCTTCGGCAGACCCTTTACTAGTTGGGTTCCCTCTCTACTAAATTAGTTTATGGGTTCCTGTGACATTTCACATTTCTTTAATTAGATAATTATCTAACTCCATTGGAGCTATTTGTAAATGTGTTTTCATGCATCCAACTCCTCAGAATGTATTGTATTGTTTAACAGGCATCCAAACACACTGTCCTGTATCAGACACGTTTAAATATTATACTGATAATTTCCCCATGAGATAATGTTAGACTAAATTTTTCTTTAATCAACTTTGATTGAAAAGAAAACAAGACAGTATTTGACCAGCGAGGGCATATTGGCTTAGGTATTCATTGCATTTTAGATCTATTTTTAACCTTGGCTTTATGTTTGAGCCAAAAAAGATCATCCACTTCCTGGGGATTTTTCTCCCCTTTCGCTGATTAGCTATAGAATGAGAAGAAGCACCTGACGGGCCACATTAAGAAGGATGCTAAGCCGTTTATAAGTCTCAGTAATTAATGACTATTTTTATCACAAAGCATATAGACTGGCTTCTTCCATCTATCCGAAACTCAATGTAAGCCCTTATAAGCCTCAATGCAGCATAATTGGTGCAATAGAGCTGAAAATGAGATGGAGGATATAATGCAGCTTCAGTAATCCTGCCTTTAGCTAAAATGGAACAGTAGAAGCCCCTGGCAGTCTCCAATGTGGCTGCCACTAACATTTAAAGCCAGCCAGCTGTCTATAGCTCCTTGTGAAACACACATCACTGTTTATATCCTTAAATAGAGTTCAAATGTTGAAAATAATTATATTTATGAGAATGATTTACTGTGGTAAACAATTTGTTTCTCAGTCGTTTGGCTGTAATTGGATATTTTATCCAATTAGGAACAATCATGGACTGTGTACTTGTATCAGTTTTTATTCGACCAGCGTGTGCTTATAATGTGCTCTCAAACCTCTTGGGATGAACAAACGGGTTTTGCTTTCTCAGTGTTGTTATTTTAAAAACCACTCTCTTATAAATCATAATATGCTAATAATAGGTCTGGGGACTCAACTGGGAAAATGAAAAAAGCTTCACACTCACGAAAGCCTGCTAAGTGAGACCACAATAAGTGCTGGGTTTTGTGTTTATTTTAGATTTGTGACTATCGCTTCAATAGCCTGGATAGCATCTCATTGTCTAAACCACCCACAATTACAAATAAACTCCTGACAGGTTTATACCACATGGTTGAAAAAAACACTAAAAAAAAACAAAAAAAACAAAAAAAACAAACAAACAAAAAAAAAACAAAGCAAAAAAGAGATGGGGATGGGAATTTCTTCTAGGAGATTCTGAGACTAGTCAGGGTTATTTTCAGCAGCCTGTTTGAACAGCATATAAGCAGTTCACTCATGTTCTTCCTCAGAGTACCAGCACCACCCACCACAAAAATAAAAGACTGCAAATCCCGTCTCTACTAAAAAAATACAAAAAACTAGCCGGGCGAGGTGGCGGCGCCTGTGGTCCCAGCTACTCGGGAGGCCGAGGCAGGAGAATGGCGGGAACCCGGGGGGCGGAGCTTGCAGTGAGCCAAGATGGCGCCACTCACTCCAGCCTGGGAGACAGAGCGAGACTCCGTCTCAAAAACAAAAAAATAAAAAAATAAAAGACTGGTTTATTTGAAAGAAGGCTACATCTGAAGATCCACTAGCAGTATCTTCCATGAGTGTTACATAACAGCTGAATGCCACCTCTCTCGAAAGTTAGAAAGTCTTTTTGAAAAGTTCTCTTGAGATATGCTAAATATCCAGAAATCAAAAAAATCATTGAAGAAACCAAATAGAATCATCTGATTAATCCGGAGCATGGTTAGTGTCATCTTCAGGGGTCTAAGGTGGTCTTAGTTAACCAGCATCACCAGGGGGCGACTTTCCCCTTCCATGTGATTCACTTTCAAAGTTGAATTTTAGGCACAGTCTGGTGTTCAGGCTGCTTATGCTGGCAGCACCTTTTCAAGACAGATGGTGGGAGCAGACCAGGGGACTGGGCCGGAAGCAGTCAGAGGTCAGATGACAGTCAGTCACAGAAGAGTCTCCGTGTGGAAACCGTTATCAAATTTGGGGAATTTTTCTCCCTTTCTGACACCTATATTCAGCCTGGGTCAGTTACTAGGTGTTTCTTTCACAAAAGGACTTTAAGCTATTCTAGTAAGTGTGAACTTTATTTTAAGCTTCATGACAGTTGCATTTGTGCTCAAGTGACCATGTCTATAATACTATCAGGTCACACTGACCACACTGTTATAGAAAGCCCATAATCCTTGGGTCAGCGTTGGAAATCTTTAGGCCAGGTTACATCATGTTACTAAGCGACACAGAGTGTAGGCCCTGGGAGATGTATTAGTGGGCTTTAAAGGTTTCATTAATCTTAAGGCTCTGACATGTCTCATAGTATACTACAGTTAGATTTAACGTCATAATATGGACAAATCTAACGAGATAGAGAAACCGGTTGTAATTCAAATCTTTTAAGAATAACTCTAAATGACGAAATCTTATGCTTGAATAGGAGTCCAAAACACTACCTATTGCATTACTACCTATTGCATCACATTACATGTGACAAAGGGCTTTCAACATGAGTTACAGTCTTCTAATATTGTTTATTATCTACTTCACATACTCTTTAGTAGGAGTAACAAATTTCGTGGGATTCATAGATGAAGGTCCAAGAATGACTCCAACTGTTAAACAAATAGCAAAATGAAACAAAAGTAAAATCTGAATTCACTCATTGCAAGCAGGACACTAACCATAACAAAACAGATTAGGTATTAACTATTATTTTCTTTTGACTATTCTTGCCAAGTTTAATATTTTGCTAATTGAAATTACATATTTTCCTGAAATCTAGATTTGGACATACAACATTTTATTCCTCCTAAACATAAAGCTGAATAGTATTAAGATCCAGAGTGATATAGCATATAGGCAATATTACACAGGAGATGTAGCAGAGTGATGAAGGGTGCTGGACTCTGGAGTTAGGTCTCATGGGAGTAATTTCTAATTCTTGCAATTACTAGCTATGTAATCTTAGGAAAGTTGTTCGTTTTATCTGTAAAAATGGGGATAATAGTGAAATGAGCATATTAGTTGATGCATAGAAATACTTAGAATGGTAAAAATGTATAGAAATAACTCAACAACTATTAGCTATTATCTCTGCCAAAGAAAGGTTTTGCTAAATATTTCAGTGTTTGCGTATATGTGTATATATGCCCATGTGTGCATACTTTGTATATATGTGTGTGTATATGAGTATACATATATATATGCCCATACAAACCCCCATGGCAAATCACATTTTACATATATTATTTGATCATCATCAACCAACAAACTTACAAGACAGTAAGGGTCAATATTATTTAGTAAATGAGTAAATAGAATCCTAAATATGCATGTTACTTTCCCAAGATCACATACTCAAAGTAGTGGAGGCAGCAGCATTGGCATCCTTTCATTCTGACATGTACTTCAAAGTACTTTCACTTAAACCCTGTCACCGGTTTTCTTTTTTTTGTTATTTCCATAAGTTTTTGAGGAACAGGTGGTGTTTGGTGACATGAGTAAGTTCTTTAGTGGTGATTTGTGAGATTTTGGCGCTCCCATCACCTGATCAGTATACACTGTACCCAATTCATAAACTCTATCACTGGCTCCCTAAGGGTGCTAATGATTTTGGTAAGAGTAATTCTGGTGATGGTAAAGTGCAAGTTAATGTAGGAACAAGCAGTTAGGAGGGGGAAGATTAAATTTCCCTGAAGCAAGTCAGAGAAACCGGTTCCCCTTTCCCAAGGTGGGTCACAGAAACAAGAGCACCTCTTTCCCAAAGACAACCATAACAATTACAAGTTGTACATGAACTTGTTCCTACCTTTGTGTTTAGGAGCTGGTTATAAAAAATTATCTTGTTTGATAGGTCCTAAGACCCTCATTTTAGAGGGGTTCTGGTTTATACATGGGAAGAAGGAATGCTACATCAGAGAGGCCAGTAAGAATCTGAATAGACAGGCCTTGCTGGGTTTATTCACTCAATCTATTAGTATCAAATCATACCCTTTGTCCACTCACATTTCTATATGGTCCATTCTTCATTCAACCTAACCATAAAAATGGATAGTTTTCCCTGCATCTTTTTATCTTCATTTGGCTTCTGTGTCACATAAAACCTCAGTTAAATGAAGTTGCTGGGCTATTCTCTTATTAATCTGTCTTTCGATATAGGAGTGTCAATTACGACTCTTACGATGGGTAAGGAAAGCTATCACAGCCTTTTCACTCCTCCACCATCAAACACTGTTTATGTCAAAAATAGATTTTATTGTTTTATATTCTCCAATGTCATGAAACATTTTGAAAATAGTAACTTTTTCAGTTTGGTACCCCTGAGTCCGATGTAAAGTTATTTCCTCACCGGATAACCTTCGCTACATCTGACACAGAAAAATTCTCTGCATTTTCTATAGGATTGCCATGGTATTACATAGTTCTGTTGCTACAATGCTATTGCATTAAACTAATAATGCACCCCAGATAGGATTCCAAATTATATATCTTTTAAGGCAAGAAAATAAAATCATTTTCTCAACCACTCCCGAATAGAAAAGGCTCATAAATTTATTGTTATTTGTGTTTAGAAAACCTATACATCCAGGTTGAGTTTTCTCTACTCCCTTTTCAGTCTCACATGTTGCATTAAAATACTTTTCACTTTTGTGACTCAGTCTGGTTATTACAGAATTGGAATCAATGGGTGTTAATGAAAGCAAATATCTGCTCAGTAATAGAGGATAAAAAACTTAAAAATTATAGTGGTCTTTGATTGACATATACACACATGTGACTTATCAGATCAGGTGTTCTTTGCTATAGGAAATGTTTAGAAGAAGCAACACATTTATCTACCACCAATATTGTAGTGAGGATTCCTGACTCAGACAAAATGTTAGTCAAAGGAACTTCCAAGATTCCATGATTCCAAGGAAGCTCTCAGTAGATCTGTCTCATGAGATGGGCTAAAAAGTTTTCAAGAAAATAAATCATAATTTTCAGTATATTTTCCACTGTATATATATGTATACACATATAAATGTATATATACACAAATATGTAGATATATAGTGTATGTATACATCTATGTGTATATATATGTATATTTCAAAACATCATGTTGTACACCTTGAATTTATACAATAAAAGACATGTAAAAAATAAAGGCAGTGATGTTGGAGGGTGAAGTTATTGGATCGTAACTGTGTAAAGGCAATGGCCAAGGACTCTGGAGTTCTATGGAGTTGGCTATGAATGCCCACTCTGATGTTTACTAGTTATACAGAACTGGGAAATTTACTTAACCTCTGTAAAACTCATTTGTGATTGGTAAAATGAGATTAATACAACACCTATTAGACAGGGTTAATGTAAATACTGAAACAACATTTTTAATGCTGATACCAATCTCAGCATAAAGTGAGTGCAAATTACAGTTGCTATTATAACACATAAAGCAATGGAAATAAAAGTTTTAAAAAGTGGTATTAGCCAGGCACAATGGCTCATGACTGTAATCCCAGCACTTTGGGAGGCCAAGGTGGGCAGATTACCTGAAGTCAAGAGTTTGAGACCAGCCTGGCTAACATGGTGAAAACCTGTCTTTACTAAAAATACAAAAATTAGCCAGGTATGGTGGCACACACCTGTAATCCTAGCTACTCAGGAGGCTGAGGCAGGAGAATCACTTGAACCCGGGAGGCAGAGATTGCAGTGAGTGAGCTAAAATTGTGCCACTGCACTCCAGCCTGGGCAACAGAGTAAGAGGCTGTCTCAAAAAAAAAAAAAAAAAAAAAAAAAAACCTATATTAGTGAGATTGTTTGTAAAAGTCATAAAATGCAATTGTGCCATAGTTGTGTATAAAAATTGTTCACTTATATATGAAATGATTAAATCATTTTTATCAGATTAACACATTTATTCTTGTGTTTCAGTTATGACTTCTTGATCTGTTAATATTTCTTTCCTTGTTTATGGAATCCAACTCATTTATCTTGACATCCTCTGAAATGACTTTAAAATGAATCAAGCAGTATGTTTTTCTTGTTTGGCAGTTTTACCTTTTTGAGCTATAAATTCGGAGATTATTACCTTTTGGTGGAGGGTCTGAAGGAAGTAGGGTGGGGTAGGGAAGGGGAAATAGAAGTGTTCACTGGGAAAAAATGTGTTTAGTGTTGAGTATGGGAAGAAATGTTAGCATATACAAAATGAAGATGCTAAAAAAATACAAGGACAAAATAAGCATTAAGACCCCAAACACTAGATAGAAAACTAAAAAAACTGGGAGCCCAACAAAAATAGCAAAAAGGAACTTACTGAATATTTGGTTTAGGCTGGGGATTGTGATCTTTTGAAACGTGAATTTAACATCCATTCACTATTATATTTCGATCATAGAATCTTAGTATGAAGCTACCCACTCAGCCCTTCCGCCTACATCAAGATTGCGTGCTCTGTGGAGACTGATGAATGCTGGCCTCACAGTGGGTTACACAGAACATTTGCCTTGACCCTAAACCACTGCAGGAGCTACTTGTTTGAAGAAAAGCTACTTAATCTCAATTTTACAAATTGTCATAACAGTTATTTTTTATTTAGTTAAGCAGTAAACAATAAAACCTTATTCTTTTTATAATTTTTCATTGATCTTCCCAGTCAGCCACTGTTGAAAAGAAGGGAGATAATCAATGCCTCCAAAGAGCAGTTATCTAGTGTCCTCTATTAAAGAAAGTGAACTTCACTTAACCAGAATACAAACTCAGATTCATATCTTTTTTTACATTCTTAAAAATTCATTTCTTTCTGAGTTCCAGTCACCAAATGTTAATAAAATGGAAATAATTTGTTCTCTCTGATCTTATACTGAATTCCTTAAGAAGGCCATTGCTGATACCCACTGGCTTGCATACCTCTTACGATCTTCAACTCTGTTCACCCATACTGGTGCCTGAAGTTTGTGGATTTTAAAATAAAAATAACCACAATTCCAGTTTTTTCCTATGCCCCTCCCACTACAGATGTTTTCGGCTCTGCCTGCCAAGTTTGTTCCTTTATCTCAAACAATACGAAATGTTCCAAGTCCAAGCAGATGTTTCCGTTACTGCGATACACAATTATGGGAAGGTAAGAGAACGAAATTGTACTGGAACGTAAAATATTAGGGAAGACATTTTGCAGGAAATTTGGATGTTGAGGATTGGTACTGGGCTTACTAGAGGCATTTAGGAGAGGAAGTGTTACAGTGGACCTTATATCTTCTTCATGGAGCTTGACGTGAAGCTTGACATGTAATCAACTAACTTCTTTTCTCTATTTCTCTCTTTCTTTCTGTCTCTCCTTCTCTTTTTCTTTTTAACACATAAGCCTTTATTTTTTACATGATTTTTATTGTATAAATCCAAGGTGTACAACATGATGTTTTGAAATATACATATGTAGACACACATAGATGTATACATACACTATATATACCTACATATTTGTGTATATATACATCTATGTGTGTATACTACATACATACACTATATATACCTACGTGTGTATACATATACATATACATACATGTATATGTAAACTGTTGTAAAAACAAGGGCAGCAGTATCATTGTTAACATAATATGCCGCAGACTAACTCACTAAAAGAAAATCTAAAATCTTGATTGATATAAAACAAATTACCCTAACAATTAGGGTTTTGTCCCAAATGCAAATAGTCAGAAAACTTAAACTCTTATTTTTTCCCCAAAAAATATATACATATATACATATATATGTGTGTATACATACATATATACACATATACACATATATAGGTATATATAGTGTATGTATATATAGTGTGTACATATATGCACACACATATATACATACATATATATGTAGGTGTGTGTGTATATATATATATATATATAAAATGAGTACTAAAGGTAAACAATTTAACATATCCATCATCTCATGTAGTCATCCTTTCTGTGGCAAGAGCACGTAAAATATACTCCTAGAAAATTTCCAGTATATAATACAATATTATTAACTATAGTCCTCATACTGCACTTTAGATCTCTAGATTTATTCACCCTACATAACTGTACATTTTTACTGTTTGATCTACATCTTCCAATTCTCATCCCCCTTTCTTCTCAACTCCCCACCTCACCTCTGATAATCACCATTTAATTACATTTCTGTGTATTCAACTTTTTTAAAGATTCCACATATAAGAGAGATCATACAGTATTTTCTTTCTGTGTCTGGTTTATTTCACTTAGCAAAATGTCCCTCAGGTTTATCCATGTTGTCACAAATGGCAAGATCTATTTTTTAAAGCTGAATATTCAGTTGTATATCTATACACTTAGATGTATACATATATGTACACTGTGATTTCTTTATGCAGTCAACTGTTGACAGACATTTAAATTTGTTCCCATACCTTGACCATTGTGAAGAGTGATGCAATGAATATGAGAGTGTAGACTTCCCTATGATTTAATTTCCCTGGTATATACACCCTCAAATTAATTTATTTTGACATTTTCTTTTAGTGGCCAGTCTTTGTTTTTCTTTATCCATGACAAGGCTAAAAACTGCTTACTTGAATCATGACTATATTATTTATATGACAACTGCTTTCTAATGCCAGTATATTGAATACTATTATGTGTATGGGATGGGTAGTAGGGGTTAGTGGAGAAGAGTCATAGCCAAATCTATCATATTGGAGCAATAGCAAAAAAAGAACCAAAATTGGTTAGAAAAGATATTAAAAATTTAAACATGTAAATGAGAAACTGTACAAGTTGGCAACAATACAAAACTTGTGAAAATAATACAAATCCAAGAGAGAAACAATAAGACACTGCATAAGATGTTTACGTCCATACAATTTAAAAATGAAGAGAACCATAAAGAATGTAGAAGTTGAAACATGTTTGTGAGATTTTCAGTAAAGACTTCTCAATGCAGACTCCACTCCCCTTAACTGTGACAATGGTACCCATCTGTGTGGCAATGCTTTATTAACATTGCTTCAAAATTCAGTGCATAGTACAGGTTGAATCACATGGGGTCTATTTAGATCCACCACTGTGGGTTAGGTTTTGAAATGAGATAGCAGGGATTTATATTGTAGACAAAAATGAAAGTTCATTATGAAAAGAATTTGAGTTAAGTACAAGAAGGCCAAGTTGCACCTGTAAGTTCAACTGAGCTCCAAGGCACTGTGCACAGTGCCTTGTCATATCAGTACTCAAAATAAATTATGAGGTTGTATACTCATGAAGTTTTTCGTGACCTACTGGTTGGCATCTCTGCCTGGAAGGAAAACCCAAGAAATGAGAAATGGAGAGATTTATCTCTTCTGAGGCCTTTAAAAGTAGTCTAGGATGAGAGGAATTGGCGCATCTTAACTTTTCTATCACCTAAAATGTTAATGAGAATAGAAACTGACAATACTCCATACTCTTCCCATATACATTCTCCTTTAACCTCTGCAACAAGCAAATGCAATATGCATTGTGTTTTATATTTTATGAATAAAGAAACTGTGACTTTCAGGAGTATGTGCTCCAAATCACTCAGCTAGTTGAAGGCCAGGGTTGAACTAGGTCTAACAGAGTGCTTTCTTTTTCTTTTTTATATTTCTTATTGAACTACCTCCTTTCAGATTGCTTTTCTTTCAATGATTTACTATCTATAAGAATATGTCTCCCTAGACTTCATGCTCCTTTGTGTCAAAACTGTTGTAAAAACAAGGACAGCAGTACCATTGTTAACATAATATCCCTCAGACTAACTCACTAAAAGAAAATCTAAAATCTTGATTGATATAAAACAAATTAATCCAACAAGTAGGGTTTTGTCCCAAATGCAAAAATCAGAAAACTTAAACCCTTATTTTTTCCCCAAGATTTCAATACTATTAATGAATATCCTAAACTAATGCAGGTTTTCTAAGTGACTTGGAAACTAATAAAACATTAAGGTGTCTTGAATACAGCATCAGTGTTACATATATTTTATTGTGTGATAATACCTGGAACAATTTTCAATTTATTTATGATGCATATTGTTACTCTCAGCCAACTTCCTAATCATGATGTGTAAAGGAAAGTTTAATAGAATTATCTTTGTTCAAAGCTACAGGGTCGATTGGCTCCTTTGCTGCTTTTCTGTACTAACATACCCACTTTTAAAGTCCTAGAAAATATAATACATCATGAGAAGAGAAGCGTTTCTTCTACCAGGGTTAAAATGTTTCCAAATATAAATCTAAGTAGAATATGCATAAATATCTAAATGCTCCTTGGCCTGTTACTATCCTTGTGTTCATAGTATGAGATTCATCTATGAAAGAAATCAAGGCACGAATTTGAATTCTCTACAAGGATAATTACCCATTGCCTCTAATTTTAAGGGTAAGTTTTTAAAGAAACTGGGGCCATATCATAGAGGACAGACATGAGCAAAAATCAAGGTATGGCCCGTCCTGTCCTGTTTTAAGATTAATACCTTTATGAACACCCTTGTGGTTTTTTTCACTTGCTTTTTTGCCACATTAACCAACAAGTTTCCACAGTGTTGACTGAGAACTGATATCTACTCACATGCAGATCCTTACTGTGAGAAGTTATGTGGTCATGATTCAGAAATAATCCTGGTAGGTGAATGTGGACATACCAGTATTCTCTGGTGGTGTTTTAAGAGATTCTGAAAGGGGCTGAACTCACAGGCTTTTAAAGAATTTCGACTCTGTATCTACTCCTGGATGCTGTCTGCCAGCTTCAATTTCTTTACTTTACAGGACTAATCTCCTTTTAAGGAAGGGCATTAACTTACCAAAAGGGAAACGGTGTGCTTGTAATGACAAATGAACATGACTCTTCTCTTCTATTTGATAGAAGGGCACTTGTTCTGTTTAAATTGTGTATTCTTTTGTAAACAGACTCTCCAGCCCTCCAGCTAGAGGAATCAGTGCCCTGTGCAGATGGTGCCAGACCTTTACTTAGAAATGCATGCACTTGATTTATATTAAAGTTCTGATATTTAACCCTCTGTCTTTACTTTAAATCAGGGCCCTAGGGCAAGGACAAATGTTTTCATCTTTTTAAATTTAAAAATTTGTTTCACACTATAGAAGGGAAATTAAATCTCAGAATGATTTGAGTCTGCGAGCATAAAAATAGCCCTCTAGCATAGTATGCATTTATAACAAGAGTCATAATCTGAGGATCAGTCTCTCAAAATGAGAATGAGAATCAAAAGAATTGGAGGAAAAAAGTTGTGTCTGCAGAAAGACATATATAAAACCCTATGAATATAAAAACCAAGCCAACCTAATTAAAATTCAAGCTTTTTAAATATATCTCTATACCAATTCCTCCAACACACATACAAATATACACATAAAAAATACAATACAACCTAAAATTATGCTATTTAGAATTTTTTAAAAGTAATTATAGGACTTAACTCACATAGCAGCTAGAAAATTATCACACGTTGTAGCTACTGCCACCATAAGAATTGATTTCAACTCAGTCTTTAATGAGATCAGCAATTTCTATTCATTTTCATGTGCACCTACTCCTATAATGAAAAGGATTAATTTGAAGTTACTAGGAATGCATCACCTAGCTCATGTTGGGCGGTTGCTAGTCTGTGGGCCATAAATAGAAATTCTTCAAGTACTAGGTTGACTATTTCATTAAAACTGATGATGTTTTAGTATTTTATATGCAGAGCCATGCACAGGTTGTGTAAAGCGAGGTTTTAATATAGAATGTATTTGAGGTGAAAAAGTTGTCGTAGAAAGGTGATCATCTATTACTCAGAGATGCACTAGTGAGCGAGCATGCAGGAATACTTTCTTTGTGCAGTAAGTACAAAATAATCTCTGAATCACAGAGATTATCTCTTTGGGATAAAATAGGCCCAGGGAACACAGCCCCATCTCTAAAACAGACAATTTAAAGTCAGAAGACTTTATGCCATAGCTACTCTTTGAAGCCAATGATATTGATTTATGCTATTTCTCCCTAAGTAAAAATCATAACAGTTGGAGGTCAGGGTTATAGGTTTGAGAGAAAGTCATATACATATTGTGGACCAGGCTACTAGTCTGTCCCCTGTGAGTTGGCCCCTTACTGTAAGTGAAGATTTCCCCGTAGTCCTTCTCCAACTCCATAACTAATGCCGTTCAGATGGACGATTTTGACAATGGCAGCCTACTGTCAAACTAAATGCGAGGCATGCTGCAGAATTTTCAGCAGGCCCACAAAACACAAGTCCACTCAATTCCTGGAAAATCAGCCATGAGCAATATCCCTGGGTAATGTGAATTATGCACATACAATGATCAAGCAAATAATTTAATCCCAATTTGATCAATTCACCGAGGAAGAAAAAAAAAAGACAGCCAATTTGGTTTCACACAGAAACAGGAGCAATTCGTCTTCTGGATGTTTCACATTTCAACTAGGAGTGTTATAGACAGGTTTTTCAGATTTCTATTTTATGTTAAAAGAAGAGTTCATTAGAATTTTGAGACTCAATCATTAAAAACCTTAAAATACCAAGAATTATTTGTAAAATGGTGATACTCTAATTTTTAAAAGTGAAAATCATGCACAAAATGATTAAATGTATATTTCTTTGAAAATTATTTTCAAAAGCTGTACTGAATCTTAACGTAGTACTCGTCATTTCGCCAGTGGAATAACAACATCTAATGAGTCTCAGCCTTGCTGCAGAAATCTCACTTTGGGATCAGTAACCTCCGTGACATCCGTGAAGTAAAGATAAGACAAGATTACCAATAATGACGTCCTGGACAGCAATCTGCCATAATGCACTGAAGTCCATCCAGGGTTACTGTTCTCCCGGGGCCAGACTGGTGAGAAGGGGGATGCGTAAATGATGTATGAATCCTTCTGTTGTACCTAACAGAGGCAGGGTGTTTATCTTCCAAAATATGTGTAAGACTCCTGTCACTTAGACATATAACACTCCGGGAAGACAAAAGGAAGAGGGAAAAAAAAGGAAGTTTTTTTTTTTTTTAAAGTACCTTTCAAGTCACTGTGCGAGGGAGTGTGGAAGAAGAAATGACTGCCAAGTTTGAGTAGTTCTAGGCTCTTCAGAGAACGCGTTTATGTGAAATAAAAACCACAAATTAATTCAGTGAGAAGAGAACAAAACACTCTTAGTTATTTCCAAAATTCAGCCCAAACCACTGGCTGACATTTTTTATTCTCAAGTTTTCACCTGGTTTGTTAGTGTCATGCTAATCAAAGCCATAACTGATAGAATATTATGTGCAAAGGAAAAACATTCTTCTTCTCTTAATGTCCAAACTTGTATGGACCCTGATTTTTAAAAGAAACATTTATTCTACCTATTGCTTAGCACAGTCCTTTTTTACTAGTGACCATGACGATTTAGATTCTTAAAGGGCCTGTAAAATTCATCTCATAGAATTCTGCTGTTTGAAAGAATTTGAACTAATATTTAGATAACATATTGTGCCATAATATCTAACTCTACCTCAATCTAGAATTGAGAGAAGGGCACAATAACTAATTATAACTTTAAAAATAAATTATTTTTGCCCATGATATACAATGCATAAGGCACATAAACTTTTCTCAGTTAATGGTTGTGTACATTCTTACAGGTGCAAACAGTAGCCCCAGCAGCATTTATGACCTCTATATTGCCAGTTCATTTAAATGGCTCAGGATGATGTATGTAGTGATAAAATCTGGGTTTGATGTTAGACCTAGTTTCCTAAAGCTTTGCCCCCAGTTCCTAGGACTATAAGTTCAGGCAATTAGTTTATCACTCTGCCCCTTAGTTTCCATTGTAAAATGGGATAAATAATTCATAGGGTGGCTCTAAAGATTAAGTAAAGTAATACATGTACAGTGGCTAGTGCATTGCAAGCACTCAATAAATATTAAATGTCACTATATTTTTATTTCTACAGGCACAAAATATTTTAGCAAACAAATCAGCAAAAATCAACTTTTCCTAAAATTTGTCATTGAGGCATGTGTCAGTCACAGTTTGAAAAACATGGGACAGAAGATGAGAAGAAACTGAAGATCCAGATACTGTTACTCACTATAGTTGAATTTCCATATGTGATTGAACTTCGACTTCTTAATAATTGACAGCATACTAAGATAATAGGTCATAATATTTGTTGTGCCTATCTCCACATGTAAAGACTGGTTATTTCTGGTTTCAAGGCACCAACGTGTTTATATTATACTTTACAATTAGTTAGAATCCTAAGATCAGCTCCTAGTTAATATGTGAATGTAGGAGAAAAAACTTGATCAGTTGCCATCGTAAACAGCTTGCTTTCTTATACAGTTAGTCACTGCTTTAGCAAATGTATTCTGAACACATATGCTATGTGCCAAACACAGTGCTAGCGCTAGCAGGAGAGACAATACAGTTTAATAAAACAAGACAGGGATTACAATTGACACATATATTCTCACACACATTTGTAATCAATCGAAAAACAAATACTGAACAAGATTATGAGCTACAGAATCCAGTGAGATTTTGACAGTAGATACAAAAGAGAAGGGAATTGTTAAGAAAAGTTACGTGAACAAATATACAGAAAATAGAAATATGAGGTCTGGTTTATTATTTCCCTCCTTATCTGTCAAAATCCTACTCGTTCTTAAAGGCCTAGTATAAATTGTAAGCTGACTTCTAATTTTCCCCCACACTCTTAACTTTTGTCTTTCCATAATGCTTTTTGCTTTTTTTTTTTTTTCCTTACTTAAGTGTTTATCTAAATCAAGAACAATGACTTGGCAAGACTTACTTCCCTAAGACCTGACATGGTGCCTCCCCTCATATATTAGAATTCAATAAAATGTTCTCATCTTAAAATATGGGAAGTGAGGAAAAATGAGAAGTCAGGGTTGCTGCTGGAATTTAAATTTATGTCTAGAAAGAGCACATAAATGTGGAGTCCCAGAATAAAAGGGCAGTTTAAGTGTTTAGGAAGAAGAACACTCATTGGTGATTTTCGTTATGATGACGACCCAATATCTGAGCAGAGGTTCTGACCAATGTTTTCACATATAGGATTAAAATTTTAAAAGAGGTCATGACTTTAGACAGAGATATAAGAGTCATAACTGTGTGTAAAATAGATGAGGAGTGATCTAATTAAAAAATAAACAACAAACAAAAAACAAAAAAAAAGCCCTAAGGAACAACTCTATTTGGGGAAGAAAATGAAATGCTAGAACAGAAAATTGAGAAAAATTAGAAAGAGAACTAGGAGAGCTTATTGTCAGAGGACTCCAGGGACAAAATGAAAAGAAAGGAGAGAGATCAAGGAAAACCGAGAAAGAGCTGTATCTAACGTATCTTACATCACAAACCTATTGTGACGTAAGGGATCACCGGGTACCATAAAAAATTATTTGGGACCTGAATGGAAGTCAGTTTATCCGAAGAACGTTTTTTTTTTTCATGTTGCATACACTTACTTACACCTATGAATATCATCAGATCACTGAATAGAGTCCGTACAAAGTAGTACGATATATCAATGGCTTTATGAAAGGCGAAAAGCAAGTGCTTATTTGAAGCTATTTCAAGATATTACTGTGATTTCCACATAGCGACCTCATTTTAATAGTACATTAAATAATTTTGCACTTATTTATGACTTTATAATATGAATTATTTAAAGCCTATCATTGACATTTCTGAAAGTTAGGAAATTTATACCAACTATCACAATTAAACTACAGCAGGAAGTCATTCTTGATGCACGAATAAGAAGCCCACATACTATTCTAGAATCAGTGGTTACTATTTTTATGAAGAAAAGTGGATGTATTACAAAATGCAGTAGGAGGAGAATCAGACTAACCAAAGGTAAATTAGCTTGTGGGTAGTATGAATGCTTTGTATTTTGGAAATTATGTATAGGTTTGGAGGGTAAAAGTAAAACATGAAGAAATAAATATAGATGACCAGCTTCCCAGAGAAACTGCCTGATTCAGTTTGCAGAATGTATGTAATTACAAAGGATGAGATCTGGTTGGTTGAGCTAGTCTTAAAAAGACAATAAACGCATACTGAAGATGAAATTTCTCTCTCTATTATTATATAATGAGAAAACATTTGCCATAGTATATGGAAATAAATACATTTTCATAGTGGAATTAACTTGGTTATCTAGATTCATACCCTGTCAGTATATTATCCCTTTTCCTTTTGGAATATAGATGTTCATCCAATCATCCACTCATTTCTCCATTTAAAAAATAATTGAATGCTTATTATATGTCAAGCACTGTGATAGGCACTGATGACACAATCATAAATAATACTTAGCCCTTGCTCTCAAGAGCTGAAAACCTAGCATTCTGTATATATTTCAAAAATCAAAGAAAATTTATAGAGTGACTTTAAAAATCCAATACATATGCTATTTAACACTACTTAAAGCTCTCACGATATGCTATTTAACAGCAATTAAAGATCTGATTAGCTTGACATCTATTCACTCTATGGTATTATTCATATCTGATATCCATATATCATATCTGGTATCCAAAACTTACGGACTTACGCCCAAACAAAGAGGGGAGGGGCAGTATTATTGGTTTTAGGTTAATAGAAAATTTCTAAAGAATGCATATAACAAATTATTACATGAGTTCTCATTAGAATCTCTTTTTTTTTTTTTCTTTTTTTGAGACGGAGTCTCACTCTGCCACCCAGGCTGGAGTGCAGCGGTGCGATCTTGGCTCACTGAAACCTCCACCTCTTGGGTTCAAGGGATTCTCCTTCCTTAGCCTCCCAAGTAGCTGGGATTACAGGTGCCCCCCACCTGGCCTAGCTACATTTTTTTTGTATTTTTTTTTAGTAGAGAGAGGGTTTCGCCATGTTGGACAGGCTGGTCTCAAACTCCTGACCTCAGGTGAGTCACCTGCCTCAGCCTCCCAAAGTGCTGGGATTAGTAGGCATGAGCCACCATGCCAGATCCAGTTTTTTCTTTTCTTTTTTTTAATAGTTCCATTCAATGATAATTTTCTATTTCAATTTTCCATAAGACAATATTATAATACTTTATGAAAATATTAAGTTTAGGCTACCATTATTCATTTTTAAAAAGTGTGCCAGTTGGCTACTTTTGCCAACTTCCTTCTTTTGGTAAAGGTTAACTTCCACATTAAGACATTGAAGATGAAAAGCTGTTGGAAAAAATCTTCAAATGTACAAATTTTTTTATTTTTCTTGGCAATTTAAAAATCAGAACAATTTAAAATGAATACACATTAAGTTAGTGTTTTATCCGTACTATACAATTGTTATTATATGAGAAACTGCTCTATTCAGTTAAAACCTAATGAATACCATCAACATTTCCTCGCTTACTTTCCTGATCAGATTTAGCATATACACATAATTTTGTTACCCTTTTGAATATGCTTTGAAAAATGACAATATCACAGTTCACATAAAGCCCTTTAAAAATCTCATGTCACCAGTAAATAATGACAGCACTCTTCTTAGGAAGACCCTCTTGACAGAGAAAGTCAATACTAAACAGGTTACATAAACAGAAAAAACAACCACAATTTTTAGTACCAGAAACATTACCAACTTGCATGAAGTCCATCTGTCACATTTTTAAATGGTTTGAATTTGAACATATATGCCATGGCACAGAATTTCAAATTTAATGATTAAATCAGGTAAATAATGATCGTTAACAATTATATCCTGAAAATAGAAGAACCCAATATAAGGCTTAATTTCAGGTATGACTGTATGATAATATTTTATAGCATATACACCAGACCTTCATTTTATTTGCCAGGTGCATTTTTTCCTTTGCTAGACACTTAAACCACTAATGCTGCTACTCAAATTTGTAGTTTGAAATTTTTGAGTTACTCTTACAAATCAGTCTTACTTTGTGTGTTTTACTTTTGGGTAAAATTTGTCCCCTTTTCACCACTGTTAATATTCAGAATAAGTTTTCCTCCCCAAATCAACTATTTATTATATTCTAAAAGGAAAAAATATGACCACCATTAGGCAGACTTTAAAAGTGAATCTAGAGTCAAACATGATTTGAAAAGTGGAGTTCTAAAAATGTTTTGCATAAAAGCCGTATCCCACCGGAATGAATGTAAAGCCATAACACTTCATTATTTTGAACAAATAATACTCATTTAGTGTATAAGAAAAATTAGTTTTATAGTTATACCTTATAACTCTTAAAAGTCTCAGAACATAGCTAAGTGAAGAGCTTTGAGTGCCAGCAAAGCCAACTTTTTTTTTTATTATTAATCAACCTACTAGCCATCTAACTTGCACTGGATAGAAGGCGTTTTGCTCTGCCAGCCACAGACCACAATCCCAAAGATACAGGGAAAGAGCATAAGGGTGTTATATACCAACTGCTTATATAGATGGATATCATTTTGCTACATTGAAATAGAAAAAGATTGTTTTGCCTCTCAGTTTAAAAAGGACAATAAGAAGGGATGATCCAAATTACAAAAAGACAATCCACAAGAACCAAAACTACTTTACACATGCGCATATGTCAATTATCCTATAGAAACTAATGTATTTGATATGCTACATAACGCCACCCAAGCTCTTGGAGATCACCTAATGTGTTATTTAAACTCTGTGCTTAGGTGAATATTTCACTTAAAAGCACAGGTTTCGTTGGATAAAAATAAGAGTTTGAAACTTCATAGCCCTAAGGCCCTGTTTTTCCCTTGCTTCTTAAGCACAATACTTTTCCCCAGTTGATGGATAGAAAGTACAAAAGGGAGTCATAAGTGGGGTAGCACGTCCCTGGAAAAGAATGAGATATCAAAGTTTGAAAATTGAGTTCCTGTTTTAAAGGTTGCGTTATTTAATTCTCAGTGATTCTGGGTACTGGTAAATGTTTTTACTTGGAATGTACATCCTTGAATAATACATTGTAAAAATGCCTAGAAAATGGGTTCTGAACAAAGCCATTTTCTACCATTATATACTAATAAAACAAAGTAAAACAAATGTATTTATACACTCTATGCTTTATAAAACTACCAGGATATCAGTTTTGCCTGTGGAATTTTTATGAGAACCTTTTCATGTTTTACTTACTCACACCAGACCACTTAATCATCCCATTTAGTCTCCAGTCATTAGCAGGCTTACTGACTCAACTTGATTACAACATAAAATTTAAAATAACAATTTATTAAAAACAAATGATGAAGAAAATTCTTTGGAAGGTTTTCTCTTATGAATCTCTGTGCAAAATTTGGAAGACCTGATATACTCAGTTATTTGGCATAAAAGAGATTCTACAATTCAAATTATGACTTATCTCTTCCATTGTTACTCTTCTGTTTTATCCCAGTAGTGGACTTAATAAAATAGCCACCTTATTTAGCTACCTCCTCTACTTTAGCTTTAAATACAATTGTTTTGTCAAGTTTCATTGACTCGTTCTTTCTTCATCTCCTTCACAATTCTCAAAGCTACCACCCAAGTCAAGGCCCTCCTTGTCTGACACCTGGATGAGGACAAAATATGTTGAGTATTTACTTCAACTTTTGCATCCTTTTGATATCCACAATGCACCACAACACTTTCAGACGAATCTTTTCATACATTGTTTTCCTCAGTTCATTCTTCTGCTTAAGAATAAAGTGGCCCGACGCGGTGGCTCACGCCTGCAATCCCAGCACTTTGGGACGCTGAGGCGGGTGGATCACAAGGTCGGGAGATCGAGGCCATCCTGGCTAACACGTGAAACCTCGTCTCTACTAAAAATACAAAAATGAGCCGGGCGTGGTGGCGGCTCCTCGGGAGGCTGAGGCAGGAGAATGGCGGGAACCCGGGGGGCGGAGCTTGCAGTGAGCCAAGATGGCGCCGCTCACTCCAGCCTGGGCCACAGAGCCAGACTCCGTCTCAAAAAAAAAAAAAAAAAAAAAAAAAAAGAATAAATAAAGCAACCTAGTGATAACATCATTTATCGAAATGCCTCTTCTTATTCCAAGTCTTCCTTAATCTCTTTCCACCCAATCGTATAGTATAGTCTCTTCTAATCTGTTTTTAAGTAGCTAGGGATTTGAATGCATAATTCCTTAAGCTCAGCATAAATCATATAACTTAAAGCAGACATCTGGCAACTATGGCCTGTGGACGAAATCTGGCCTATCATTTGTTTTTATATGTCCTTATGAGCTGAAAAAAAAAAAAAAAAAAAAAAAGAATAATATTTTGTGATGTGTAAAATTTATTTAAAATTCAAATATATATATATATAAATCATGTACCATCAATGGATTTTTATATGTAAATACATACATATATCTTTTTTCTTCCTTATTTAGTAATGTACATTAGCCATGTTACATTCTACTATAATGAGCTATTATAAACATGAATCTCTTTTTAGCAAAATTAGAAAAACTATTTGCAGGCCGGGCGCAGTGGCTCATGCCTGTAATCCCAGCACTTTGGGATGCCAAGTGAGCAGATTACCTAAGTTCGGGAATTCGAGACCAACCTAGCCAACACGGTGAAACCCCATCTCTAGTAAAAATACAAAAACTAGCCCGGTGTGGTGGCAGGCACCTGTAATCCCAGCTACATGGGAGGCTAAGGCAGGAGAATTGCTTGAGCCCGGAAGGCAGGCTCACTGTAAGTGAGCCAAGATTGCCCCACTGCATTCTAGCCTGGGCCACAGAGCACGACTGTGTGTGTGTGTGTGTGTCTCTCTCTCTCTCCCTCTCTCTCTCTGTCTCTCTCTCTCTCTAGATATATATAATGAATATATATATAATGAATATGTATATATATAAAATGAATATATATATTCATTAAAACCCACTAATATTTCAGATTTAGTGAAACATAACAGAAGAAATGGGAATGGGAAGAGAACAAAAGATGAATTTAGTGAGAGAGAAAGGTAAAAGAGAGCAAAAGGGAACAGTATGTAGAGACATAGATGGAGAAAAACTGAATCGGAATTGTTAAGGGTATATAGAAGCAGTATTCCCACATTTAGCTATCTCCTCCCCTGTGGCTTCTTCTCCTTATTAAAACAAAAACAAGAACATTACTTCTTGGCTCTTTTTTGTAAGATTTAATTATTCATCTCAGTTAACCCTCACAGCAACCCTAATCAAGACAATAATACTATTCTAAGTTATAGATGAGGAATAAAACTGAAAGACAGTGACCAAGAGATGGACCTGTAATCCTAACTTTGGTACGATGCTAGCAACAGTTATTCTGACACCGCCTTAGTTTTATTCTTCTTCAATATTATCCTTCTTACGAGTGTATATTTAGATCTTTAGAAAATCACACATTTCAAAAATTACTGTAGAATACTGTCATGTTGAAACTCAGCTTGCCTCTTACACTTAAAGGCCTCAAGATCTTGTAAAATGCAGGGGTTGATTTTCACTTAAGAGTCTCTTGTCAGGGAGAGTAATAGAGATTTTTGTTGACACAGGGAAATAAACTACAATGATAGGTTTCAAGGCTATTGACTGGTGAATAAATATCATTCTAATAGTGAACATTTATTGGCCTCTTATTAGGTTTCAGTCATTCTGTCCTCACAATAATCCTGAAGGGTATATACAGTTATTATCCCTATTTGCATCATAGATCATTGCATCCCAGAAAGGTTTAAAGTAACTTGCCAAAAGTTACAGAGGTAGTTGGGTAGAGGAGCTGGAATGTGAACCTCAATGATCCAACTCCAAAGCCATGCAATTAACCACTATGCTAGGCTGAGTCCTTTTTTTAAGAATCTAAATGTATTGAGACTTATAAGCAGCTAAACATATTAGACTTAAATTTGTGGATTCCATTTTCAAAAGAGAACGAATTCCCTTCTCTTGCAGAGGCAACAATTTGAACATATAAGACTATTAAAATATATAAAATGCTATCTTTGAAGACAAAGCCGCAGAGCATCCCACCCAGCAAACACACATACGCACACATATATGTGTACAAAAGCATGCACAGATAATTACCATCACAGGTAAGATGTGCTCCTGTAGTCAGAAAAACCCCACACTGCATTATGATGCTTATCAACACCTACCAGTAAATAGAAACTCTTCCTATGATAAACTGCATGTTTTGACTGTAGAGGAGTTGCTTTAAGTTCAAGAAGTGCCTTTTCTTCAGGCAACGCTCACAACCAGCTTTCGTCATCATAAGATCTTGGTACTGTTAACATAAAACGGTTGCTATCATTAGTGGCTGTGAATGGTGCATAATGAACACACAGCCTCCGGTAGCCACGATTCACGTAGTCCCCAAACACTGATGAGCGCAGAGATTGAGCTATCTTCTCAACCTTATTACTGGTTTTAAGTCGATTTCCAGATATAAGAGGTCCCTGGAATGAAGAGGAGGAACCTCACTGCTGCTGGCACAACGTTTGGCAGTAAATTGCCTTGGGCATTTTATCAACACAATGTACTGCATTTCCCAGGAACTAGGCTATTTTCAAAAACAAATTCTAAAATTATATTGTAATATTTAGACATTCTTTTCCTGGAGGTCAGTGTGATGACACCAGGTACATTATACCGTGACGTAAGATGCTTAATGACAAAGGTACGTGTTATCACTACGAGATAATTTTATAGGAATTTCTCATTTCTAAGAAACACTGTTTACCCCCATTTAGGGATTCTGACACCTTAACATCCTGAAATCACATGTAAATGTGCACATTTAATCAGGTGACACCCTCCCCCAAATGTTGATTTTAATTCAAAGTTACCTCTTAAAAGAAGGTCTCTTAAAACGGAAGAAGTGAAATAATCTAATACTGGTATGACATAGACATAGTTTTTAAAAATTAAAAAATGCTTTTTCAGTGTTTCCCAGTCCTGTTAAGATATAACATGTTTGCCCAGATCACGTGGAATGCTCGCCACCTCCTCTTGACAAAGCATGAATAACAGCAGCAGCCACACATCTTGTCTGTCTTGCTGCCAAAACCATCACCCTGTGATGTAGTGAGAATTAAAAGTTCAAAACCTTCAACTCGGTTGATTGGAAAGTTTTCATTTGAAGTAAATTCTATTGTGGCCCCATAACCTACATTTTAAAGCACATTAAACAAGGCTGTTTTAGCCTTGATGAGCTGACAACTGTAAAACATTCATAAGAACACAACTGCAGTCTTGATAAATGCTTCCACTGTGTAATCTATCGTAGCAATTCTACGCATTACAACTACTTCTTAAAGTACCAAAACATCACAAAATCACATTGTTTACATAGACACACACATATATAGATTACATATGTATCTAAGGATGTAATAGTAGGCCTTACTCTTAGCTTTAGATTGATGCCCTTCACTTTTATTATCAGGGAATTTTTCCTTCCATACTGTTATAATTATTTAATATGAATAATTTCATTTTTCCATCCATCAAACAGCACTACTCACCAGGAATGCAAAGAACCCTAAAACAATCAATCTTGATAGTCAAAAAAATGTTAATCATCATATGCACCCTGGTACATTATCAACTTCTAATGTATTGTTTTCCTTTTTCTCAAATACTGAAAAAAAAAAAAAAATGTAAACTGGATTGCCTAAAAGATTTCTTATAACATAGCTACCAAAATGATTAAGTAAGAAAAAAAGAAGCAAATTTGTGTTCTTTCAAGATTAAAGTTCCAACATTTGTAATGTCAAGTGTAGATTCAGTAGTAAGTGAAATGTTCTCCTTTTATCTTAATCTTCATTTAATACATTAAACATATACATATCAGGACATCAGGTTATAGAAAATGTTTCTAAAAGTACTTTCCAAAGTATACCCCTATAGACCTCTAGATGGCAAGCTTTAGTAAATTTTTATGGCTGGCCTGAATTCAGTTTCTTAGCAATTCTGTGTAATCCACCTATTGAAATGATTTTCAGTTTAATAAGCTACTCAAATACATATGTGCTTTTAAGGAACAAAGCATTAAAAAGTGAATTACATTTTTTTCTAAAATTTAATCTTTTTCTTTGTGATTACCTAATTGTAAAAAGATGGTGTCCCAGTGACTTCTAGCAGTGTCTCTTTAGTGTGCTGGATGTTCTGGAAAAGTTTTACCTAATTAATGATTTCAACTGGCTTCTAAAACGAACCATTCCTTTATAATGATAAAGATTAGTTACAGCTTTTGTTATAGGAATTTTGCAGATCTCAAAGGATAATAATAAAAGTCCTTTGAGAAACATAAAGTAGAAGATAGGTACGTGAGTCTGTCATTAGAATCTTCTCCACCTCAAACATGTCCTTTACAAAACAAATATCTTACATGTCCAATTTCCAAAGAGTACATGTTTTTATAAGATATCATACATATCTGTTTAATTCTATAATCACTGCTATTCCTTTAATCAAGGTTAGTTATATTTATTTTCAATGCTAATTATATTCAAGGGTTATCACGGATGAACTGAAATAAAATTAGTAGGAGGTGATAATTAAAATAAGTGCAAGTGGCATCAAAACGGACAGGTTCACTTTGTGTATAACATTATTAGCACTAATGTTGAAGAGTAAAATCCAGTTATAGCTGGGTACACACGTTAAAGTTGTACAATCCCCTGAAGTTAACACTGCTGTGGGAAATTCCTAGCAGACTGAATATTGCAGAACCCTCTATTCCAAAAGATGATTCCTCCCCCATATACATGATAACTACAGGGACAATATTTTATCGTGATATAATACTGGCTGCCGACTACAGCTGCGTATCTGACCCAATTGGCATAAGCATTTGACAAAAGCTGGGACAAAGTTCTTTTCAAATTCCAACTTTTGTCACCAGGCTGGGTCCCTGACCCAATATGGATAAATAAGAGTGTTTTCTAAAGATTTATAAAACTGTGAAAAAGGAGAACAAGTATCTCTCCAGTGGCTGAGGCCTCTCTCCAGTGACTGAAGCTGTCATATATATACATTTTATGAGTTAGTGGCAACCATATTTTCCTCCTGTGGGGGCTGGAGAAGGTGAGGAAACTGAATGAAAGACGAAGAGAAATATTAAAGCAGGTGGATGGAGTTTCTTGGGAATTTGGCTCCTGATTTCAGTTATTTCTGAGGCTGAGCCTTCTTATCTTCCAAACTGTGAGAGAGTCTAGCAGCTACTTATTAAGTTACCAATTTGCTTAAGCTTGGACAAGTTCTATTTTGAACACTTGAAACCAATAGAATCTTAACTAATGCTCTTTGTTCTTTTTCAGCTGTGTTTTGAAGGAAAATCATTTTAGAGCTAAATTAAGCTGCTAGGTTTCTAATTCGTAGTTATACAAATACTGAGAGTGAATACATCTTTTAAAAATATGACAGATGCAAGATATATACCTTCTTATAAAATGCAAGCACTTTAATTATTAATGGGTAATAAATAAAACAGTACCTTTAACTTAAGAGACTTCCATGCAAAAACAACAACATTGTGCCATAGAAATGTAAAGAGAACCCAAATAAAGAGAGATGAGATTTTCTTTTATTTATAATTATAAATATAAATCTGTTCTTTTGGAAAATATGTGCATTTTTCATCCAAGAAATATACAAAGATTGATCAAATAGTGCAGGTTAAACTACAATGAAATATGAAAGGGAAACTGACTTGAGTCTGGCTCTCTAATTCATCAGCCCTGATGCTCTTTCAAAACTCCTTATAACTCAGAGTCACATTCTTTTCAGGCCTTAGACTTCCTCTTTTTCAATGCAAAACCTTGAGTGTTGCTTTGCAAATGCTTCTTAGATGCTTACGAAATTTCTTTTAATTTGGGATGGTAACAACTGCCGATGGTTTTTACTAGGAGTTCCTAAAGCCCGGCAACATAGAGAAAACCTGCCTGAGATAAAAGTCAATTCACGAGACGTGAAACAGGTGAAGAGAGAGGCAGTGTCACGAGGATATCACTTGAGCACTTGGATCCACTCATGCCTGAAGCCTGTCCTGCCGTTTGTCTTTACGTTTATGTGAGCTAATAATTTTCCATTTCCCCCAAACTAGCTTGTATACAATTTTATTAGGAACCAAAGTAGGCTTGACAAATACAGGGTCAAACCCTACTATCTGACTCATGCTTTTCAAAGAATCTCATTCTTCACAGTTGCAAAAGGCAGCATTCACAAATAGAAGAAAAAAATTGTCTTTAAACAATTAATATAGATGTATTAGTCCACTCTCACGCTGCTATAAAGAACTGCCTGAGACTGGGTAACTTATAAAGGAAAGAGGTTTAATTGACTCACAGTTCCACAGGGCTGGGAAGACTCAGGAAACTTACCATCATGGCAGAAGGGGAAGCAAATACATCCGTCTTCACACGATGGCAAGGAGAAGAAGTGCTGAGCAAAAGAGGGAAAAGCCCTGTATAAAACCATCAGATCTTATGAGAACTCACTCACCGTCACAAAAACATCACCATGGGGTTAACCACCTGCATGATTCAATTATCTCCACCTGGTCCCTCCCTCAACACATGGGGATTATGGGAACTACAACTCAAGATGAGATTTGGGGGAGGGACAGAGCCAAACCATATCATTAGACGTGTAGAGGAAACCTTGATATATTGCTGTATGGATGGAATCACACACATAGAAGCAGCACACACTTCCACAGATCACATAGAGCGATGATTGTGTTCAAAATGTTATTGGCATGCAGTGATCGACAGAATACAGCTTTCAGAAATCTTGAGGAACTTAAAGAAAAAGTGGATTAAAACTTAAAACATAAAATATCAAAAAGATTTATCTTTTGCAACATAAAATTAGAGTCCCACCTAACAAATCTTCAAGTGAAAAATACAGAGGAGTTTTAGATTACAGCAGAGATGTTCAGAATAATTAATGTGACTTAACTGAAGTATACATTAATAACATGTTGACTATTTTTCCTTGGTTTCCATGTTCTGTAATGTGCTAAACTTTAGGTACCAAAATATTCATAAATTTAATATTTGCGGAAAAGTATATTTGAAAGATTATATTAAACATACTTAGGTAAAAACTGACTAGAAAAAGAGACACCTCTGGAAAAAATTTAAAAAGAGACATGGGCCAGAGACCTGAACCAAACTTCTTGACCTGTCAACTGCTAGAGACACTGTCTTCGATAAATTGCCTCCTATCTTTAAGTCTCAGCTTCCTCATCCCTAAAATTGGATTGATATAATAGATAGTTGTGTGCTGTCTCCCCAGCAGCCTTTCCTAGAAACTATCCACCAACCGTATGAGATCTGCAACATTCCAACTCCACTTGGTTGTTGCAGGTAAAGAAACATGATCCTGGTCTGTGTATCAGGCCCATCACTGAAATTCATGAACCAGAGAGGGCAGAGGGTCGTCAATAGTCAAAGCTGCTCTTGGTGATAGTTACTATCAAACAAAGAAAGGAAGCCTGCAATAAGAAAGATGCTGATAGAGAGATACAGTTAAGAAATAGTGAGTCATGTTCTGATATCCAAGTCATTGTGAGATCATCTGCAGTACCTGTTGCTTGGTTTTCCAACTTTTCCTTGAAATCACTAGGCAGCACCCTTTCTTTCCTTCATCTTGTAAGTTGGCATCTATCACTTTCTGCCAAGAAAACTCCTACTCTGATTAGCTTCTCTAATTTCACGTAAGTTTTTTTTAGACATAAAAGATGAATGTAACAAGACTTTAACAACTTTGAAATACTACCCAGATATAAGACAGAGTTACAGTAGTTATTATCTATAACTAACTCCAAATGTTAGAGGGACTGTCACATTTTTAAAAAAATGATTTCTTAGTAGTAGTAGTTTCAAATGGCAACACCAGAGAAAATGGTTTGGCGAAATTTAAAGGAAAGAGGATTTCAGTTCTGTGTAAGAAAGGAAGTTTTAAAAACTGGAGTTTTTTACTTTTTTCGTGTTCAATTTCAAGATTGCATGGCACTACATCTCCATGACTCTGTTCCAAAGACTGAATTCCTTCTAATTTACAAAAATATTTCTTTAGCTCTATTTTTCTTTGGACAAAAACCCACCTTATCAAGTTCTGTATCACCTTTGTTTTAATGTAGAAGGACACACAGCATACATTACTGATAGATGCACATACACGCATATTACTTACATACATTTTAATTTAATCTAAATTTATTTATGTAATATGTACATATATATATAGTTTCTAAACCAGTGTTTCTCAAAATGGTAAAATCAATGATTGATTCTGGTTTTTTTCCCCCAGCAACGACTTTCCCTTCTTTAGGCAAGAGCAAACAATTATGATTTGAGGGAGTCATCCAACCCGATCCTTTGGCCAGGTCTCACAGGTGAAGGTGAGTCCTGGGCTGGAATTGTTCAGGTGTAGAGGACACAATCTCTATTAAGCCCATTTATGTACTGAATTTCCTGCTCATAGAAATTGCTAAAGAGACAGACACAATACCCAAATTAGACCAATTAATGCAAAAATCAGAAAGTTGCTCTGGACCTATTAAAGGGGCCCTCAGGAACTTTGCTGGGAATTCTGGGACCAAGATTCATTTTCTCCCATTGGAAGCATTTGGCCTTGAGATCTACTGGCAGTTTTTATGTGAGCATGGGGGAAACAATGGCAGAGTAAGGGCTAATGTCTTAGAAACGGAGTAAAGAAATGAACCCAACTGGGTCCTTGGTGACCAGGTTGAGTCACTAGATTAAACCTAATGTTAAACCTGACAAAGGTAACTTTTATATTCCCATTACGTGTTTAAGATAGTTTGAGTTTAGTTGTCTTTAACTTATAACTGAAAGCATGCTAAATAATGCAAGTGAGGCGATTAGAGGACAAGATTGCTCCTCCTTTGTTTGTTTTATTTTAGACATGGGATCTCACTATGTTGCCCAGGCTGGAGTGCAATGGTTATTCACAAGTGTGATGATAACACACTGTAGCCTTGAGCACCTGGCCTCAAGTGATCCTTCCCCTCAGCCTACCTGGTAGCTTGAAAAACAGGCAAGTGCCACCATGCTCAGCTTTCAAAGTACCGCTACTATATTTTTTCAACCGCTACATATCTGTGCACTCAGACACTTTACTCTGGTGACAACATTCACAAAATCCACCATAGCAAGGGTTGAGATGGAAAATTTTTTAAAATAAATATTTAAAAGTTTGCATAAAATATTTACTGACCTGTCCGTGAACTATGAATTGCCTGCTAAACTGACTGAAGAAAATTCTGAAAAGTCTGAAACTCTAGGTAAAATTATGTAATACATAAAATTTGGCTTCAAAGCCACATTCATCCCCTATCACTCCCAATCAACATCCTCCCCTCCAAAAAAAGACATATACAGAATATTTATCTTTGCCCATCAGTAGCCAACACATATTATGAATACTTTATGAATTCCAATATTTTTTTTCTCTGCAAGATCTTCATCTGGAAAAGCAATGGAGTGGGGAAGGATTTTTATGTTTTAATTCCCAGAGTTCTCTACACTCTAAGAGTGGATGCCTATGTATACTGATAGGGGACACACTCCTGCAACAGAAGTTTATAAGGACAATTATAACGGAATATAGTACAAACTACTGTAGTAGATCTGAATCTCACAAACCACCAACTCAGGTATAAAATTTAAAAAAACAAAAATAACTTTCTTTTTCCATCACTTAATTTAATTTCTACCTTCATTCCTCATTCTGCCCCATGACAAAAAAAACTGACTATATTTTTGCTTACTCTCTGCCTTCTACTATTATCTTCCAGGAGCAGGGGAGAGGAGGTTGTAGATGCCAAAACTAATTTTAAAAATAGTTCCAGGAGCCCAGGCATGGTGGCTCATGCCTGTAATCCTAGCACTTTGGGAGGCTGAGGTGGGTGGATCACCAGAGGTCAGGAGTTCGGGACCAGCCTGGACAACATAGTGAAACTCTGTCTCTACTGAAAATACAAAAATTACCTGGGTGCTAATTGAGTGCTAATTGAGAATTCTCTGTTAATCTTATTGCTACATCTAACTGAAGCTTTATCTTAATCTAACATTCTATTTAAAGCCTCACTTTACCAAAATAATAGAGGAGTTTGGATAGACTTGGAAGAACAATGCTCAGGAAAGTGAGTAATGCGTGAAATCTCCGACATCAGTGATTAGAAGACAGGAAACATAAAATTCACCGTATGCTAATGGAATGATTCAGAAAAGGGGAGAGAAGGAAGGAATGGTTTTCAAAGAGAATGTCTGAGAACCATAATTTGCATATAGTTTCCAGAAAACAGGTTTGATAAAGCAAGAACAGAAGATAATGAGCTGGGACATTTTCTCCTCTCCTGCAAGTCTGTGCAACCTCATCAAGATCAAACATAACCTGGCCTGGCTAGAAGTCAATTGGTAAAATAAATTATCAAAAATATAATTAAGTAAGCAGAGAGGCCTGGACAAGCTTCTTGAACTTTCTCATATCAAAGCTGTAAAAATGGAGCTTTTGGGGGTCATTCTATCAAAATCACTAACAAAGCCTACATCTGGCTTGACTCTGAGCAAAGATCACTCCTCGGAATCAATTAGGGTAATTACAAACTAGTGGTGCACAAGGGCACATCTGCGGTTAATTGAGTAACACATAGTTAATCAACCTTTCTGAGTAATAAGTATGTAGAAAATCAAAACCCCTGGTGTCCATCTGTGCTTTGTCTTAAGCCCTGCTACTTAAAATCCGGTCTGGCTCTTTTATGGATATGAAAGAGAAAATGTGTGAAGGAGGAGAATGGACAACACCAGATGATTTTTGTGGCATGAGATGTCATTGGGGGGTCCACTTCCTATCACTACTAAACATTTTCTGTCTCAGAAGACTGCCTTTGTGCTCTAGTAAGAGAGCAAAACAAAATTAATCAATCAAAAGCAGCTAATCTAGAAACTGTATTGGTCAGTAAACCCTAGCTCTTAGAATTTTTTACAAGAATGCTAATTTATGATCACTCCCCTTTTGAAGATACATTCTGAAAACTAAGTTTAAAAAACAATCCTTAAACATTAACTTAGGTGAGCACTCCCTTTTATTTCCAGGATATTTCAAGAGGCACAGTCCATGGAATTCTTGCTAACCTAAGAAAGCAGAAAATACAACTCATGCTGGAATCCAGCCATCTCCAAATGATATTTCAGAGTCATTCTCCAATGTGTCTGGTTTTCTTGAGCACAGGTTTGTTATAGAAATAATAGCCAAAAACTATTTCTACTGGCCGTGGGGGAGGGAAGCTAAGAGCTAATTATGAGTTTGGGTTAAACCACCAAAGTGTATAGATTTTTACCCAGCAACACAATTTCTAACCTAAACTACTTGGGGAGTGAGCTCCTGGTGTCTATGGAAAGTCTACCTTCGAATTGTTATTTAAAGCACTAGACAAATAAGCCAGAACTATTTTAAAGAACCCAAACAGCTCACATTCTTCACCTGCTGGGTATGCTTCTAACGAATTGGCATTAGCACACACCTTCCTCAGAGTGGACGAGAACAAAGAGAAAGAACAAACGCGATATAAAACAGAAAACAAAAATGCCCTAGGGTTGTTCTGAACTCCAACGGCTCAGCCCAGGTGAATGGTGCTTCATCAGCACAGTGGGAAGTTCCCAAACACACAGGTCCCATGCCCTAGAAAATGTCTCTGATGTGGCTCTCTAATCAAATTAAACAAGAATTTTAAAGAGAGGATGGAAGAAAAAAAGTGTCGTGTTTTTTGGGAAGAATATTTCTTGCCCTGTCCGTTCTGGAATCAGTGCTCTGGCACCACATAACTGTCTGGAGTGTTCTCTCCCAGCAAAACAAGACTGGAATTATTTATGATTTCATTGTGTCACATAACGTGAGGCTACAATGCATAATAATGCACAAAAAGACGCCTCAGGTGACACAGATGATAGCACCAATTGTTTAAGAAAAAAAATCCTGATCACAAGCTTTGCATTAAAAACTGCTCTGAAAAATGAAATCATCATGAGAAGAAAATAGAACTTTGATTGAATAATAATTCTAAGTAAATGTCAATTTTCCCCATATCCAGATTCATCTTTGCCGTTAAAGATGGCTTCTGCATAAAATAAGGAGCTCGTTCCTTGTTTCACATGAATAGACATTAAGCACTATATGACCTTTTAAGAATCAAGACTCCCTGCGAGGTGTAGAAGGGGTCACATTTTAGAAAATAGGAGTACATGTATGTGCAGCTTATCAACATGCCATCATACTCTTCATATATGCACTGTTTCTAAGTGTTCAGTCTCTCAGATATGTGGGAAACAGAGGCCAAGCTAATACAGACACAGGGACAAGAAGATGCTGACTTCAGCTTAAAGATATTTTCTCATTTTTTTCATGGCCTACATGGAAGTGTTAGCTTATATAAAAATAACAGATACATAGAGCATTTCAACGACCTTTTCTGAAATGGTTGCGATCTCATGCTGAGAATGTCATTTGTATAACCTTAATATTTAAGACGTCTCTGCAACTCTTTAGTTTCATGCCCTTTATATTCAACAATACACAGATGACAGTGAGAATATCAAATACAGCTGTCATGTTTGATACATAACCCAGGGTCCTTCGAAAGCCTGGGTTCAGATGGATATCACCCTGTGTTCACTGCTACAGACTTCCTGGGCAGGTCTTATCTCTGGGTCTGGCCCTGCCCTTTGCAAACCCATCGTAGCCTCTCTGTTATTCTCTTTCTGTCTGTCTGCTTCTAGAGAGCTAAGCCAAAGATTTCTCTTTTGTGAGTTTTTTTAGGTTTTGTTGCCTGCCGTTCCCAGTCTGCCCCTCTCTCATACTATCCACAAGCGATTTCGGCATCTCGCTGCCTTCCCTCCCTTGTGCGTGACTTGCCTTGTGAAGCTCGCTTACAGCTCTACATTCTCCATGCGAGTTGACAGGCTGAGCTGTAAGATTTCATTTTTAGTGAGCATTGTGGTACTTGATGTCCCTGCTGATGTAAATAGAGCCCTGAAGTTTCTGGGGGGGAAATGGAGCCTTGTGAGTAATGGTAGAAGGCTTAAAGGAGATTAATGAACTAGTCCCACCCAGGAATTCTTCCCCAAATGTACCCAGAGTGAAAAGTTGGCATCCATGACCTGTTCAATGGATTCATTTTTCACCACGTTGAAGGGCAGTCTTGGGAAAGGGAATAATGTTTAATAACCCCCATGGATTTCCAAGCTATTTTTGTATCCCCAAGCACAGCCAGGGCCTCTTCTCTCACCTATTGCCATCAATAATTATTTGTCAGAAAGCTTACAAGGCAGCGGAATGTCCCATGTTACAGACAGCTTTCATTTCTGCATCTCAAAATAATATCTTCAGTATTGTGAGTGGTCATCATGGTGTAAGGTGGGACTGTGATTTCAGTCTTCTTCCACGTGAAGACTCTCTCCTATATGTCTCTGGTGTGTATGGCTGGCTCCACACTCCACTGAGTTATCATGTATGCAAAAGTGGTTCCTGAGAGCGTTAAAGATATCCATAATTTTTTTTAGCTGAAAGGACTTTCCCCAGAGGCTAAATTTATAATCTAATAATATAATCATCATTTTTCATCTCCCTAAACAGACTGTCAGAGAAAGATGTTTCTGAAGCCAAATCTACAAGTTATGCCATACTTCTACACCATTAGTAAAGGAGAATGGCCCTAATACAACCCCTGAGTTGTCATCTACAAGGCCATGTCCTTATGTACTAACTTTGACTCATAATGAATTATACTCACATCCATATCCATTTAGCAGCACCACAATTCTGGCTTGCTGATGATTGGAAATATGTCAATGAAGAGTTCTGAGAGATCTGTATAGACTATTCACATGATTCTTTGCATTTCTCTCCTATCAGGAGGATAATGTTTTTACAGCAGGCAAAAACAACAAATGACTCTGGAACAGTAATTTAGCAGTGCTCAGTTACTGACTGAAAGCAGCTCGTTCAGGGATTGTGCCAGTGCTGAAGAGAGATGAGAACTCCAGACGACTGCTGCAGTCAGCATTTTGACTCTTCTTTACAGATGGTGATGATGGTCTTCCTACATCCCGAGGCACATCGTCAGTGCTTTATGGGAAGAATTCTTCCAGATGTCTGTGAAATTATTTTCTTATTTAGGAATCCTTGGCAAGGATGTGGTAAAGTCCAAGGGCTTCACTATTTTTAACTTTGCCTGCCTTGTCAAATTCCGTCAAAGTTGAATATTATCCTTTGCAACTTCTTGAGTATTCTGTATCATAGAGAACCTCGTGCATAATGGTAGAAGACTTTTAGGAGATTGATAAATTATTACCACAAAAAAAAATCCTTCTCCAAATGTCATCATGCTGAAGGGGTAGAATGCTTGCTCTTTCTGTAACTTGATTCATAAGACACTCCACAGTACCAATTAATGGCAGCCCAAAAGATGCAAGTGAACATATGTAGGAGCCAGAAATCATGAAAATGCAGTAGGTTTTAAGGTTAGTCTAAGGTTCCTTAACCCTTGAGGGTCTGTCAGGCCTGATCTGCCTGCAGGGAATGGCTCTCTGGATAACTTCGAGAGGAAGTGAACTTGGGTAAGAGGAAGTGAACTTGGGTAAGGCGATTTCGGAGTGAGGGCATTTGCTTTGTCATGAATAGGCTTCACCTTCTCAGCTCCTAAGTTTTCATATTTTAGTAGAGGATATTATGTGTGTCTATCTCTGAAAATTTCTGTCATCATTACTTTTCTAGTTATGTAAATGTGCTTAACAATTTAGGATTCTGCCTAGTTCTCAGTTTAAAAGAAACATATTATTGAACAAAAATGATAAAACATTAGTATTTTAACAATCCTTCATAGATATATAGAACCACACATTATGGTAAACATAAACATAGCGTAACATTCGCCAAGGGACAGAGTAATGGGTAAGTTTATTAAACAAGATCTTATTTGCACATAAAAATAATAAGTAAAAATTCTTAAGCATTTATTCCATGCCAGGCACAGTTCAAAGTATTCTACATGTATTCACACACTTAATACCCATAACAAAACTTATGAGGTATAGGCTATTTTCCACATTTATAGGTAAGAAAACTGTAGGATTTTGTAGGTTAGTATTTTGATCAACATCGAACTGTTAGTAAATGGAAAAGATGGAGTTAAAAGTCAAGCAGTCTAGCTTTGGAGCATGCTACCTGAACTATTATTTTATACTGCGTATGGTCAAAGCAGTTATACTGCTTGCTTTTAACAGAAGTATTGCTGGACTAAGTTTACCAGTGACCATGGGTGTTACCAACTATACTGCGGCAATAATGCTGCATAGTAGACCACCCAAAACTTCAGTGGCATGTAAAAATTAGCATTGATTCTTAACATCACTGATCATCAAAGAACTACAAGTCAAAACCACAATGAGATACCCTCACATGCCAATCAGAATGGCAGTTATTAAAAAGTCAGGAAACAATAGATGCTGATGAGGCTGTGGAGAAATAGGAAGGCTTTTACACTGTTGGTGGGAGTGTGAACTAGTTCAACCATTGTGGAAGACAATATGGGAATTCCTCAAGGATCTAGAATCAAAAATACCATTGACCCAGCAATCCCATTACTGGGTATATATGCAAAGGAATATAAGTCATTCTACTATAAAGACACATGCACATGTATGTTTACTGCAGCACTATTTACAATAGCAAAGCCATTGAACTAACCTAAATGCCCATCAATGATAGACTGGATCAAGAAAATATGGTACATATATGCCATGGAATCCTATGCAGCCATAGAAAGGAATGAGGTCATGTCCTTTGCAGGGACATAGATGAAGCTGGAAACCATCATCCTCAGCAAACTAACAGAGGAACAGAAAACCAAACACTGCATGTTCTCACTCATAAGTGGGAGTTGAATATTGAGAACACATGGACCCAGAGAGGGGAATATCATACACCAGGGCTTGTTGGGCGGTGGGGGGTAGGGGGAGGGAATTTAGAGGATGGGTCAATAGGTAAAGGAAAAAAAATGAGCATTTATTTATCATGCATCAGTGGGACGTGGCTGATCTATACTAGGCTTGGCTGGCTTTGGCTGAGTTCATTCATCCTCCGCAGAGTGGTTGTGCTCCATACACCTCACCACCATTCTTTGCTTGCATCTTGTTTGCCAAAGTTCCATTGGCCCAATGCAAGGCACATGGTAGAGGTCAAGAGTCAGAGTTGAAGGGCTCTATGAAAGGTATATGGCAATGAGTATGAGTACAGGGAGAGGTAAAGAATTGGGTCATTATTTCAATTGAGTTTAATTAGTTACAAGGAAAGTGAATTGGGTTGGAGCTAAATTTTATACCACTCCATTTTTTTTTTTTTTTTCAGTAAACTCCCTTCAGTTTCATATATAAGCACCATCTTTACATCTTGGGCATACCAAGATAAAATTCAGCGCTGCTCCTTCAAAAAGGCTTGCAATCCTATGGGTAAGATAAACAAGTCAACAGTTACAATACACCATAGTATTGTAAATAGCATTATGAGAGCAAAAAACAGAGTCCAAAAAAGGTTGTATTTAAGCTGAGGAAAAGCGAAAGGTTTGGGATGACTCCCTCAAGACATTGTTCATGCTGAATCCTGAAGTGTAGATGGTTTAGATTAGAGACTGAGAATAGCAAATGTGCTTAAAGCATTCATTAGATGCAGCAGGATGTCAAGAGATGAAGATATGAAAGTCAGACCATAAAGGGATGTGTATGTCACCCTAAACAGCCCAAAATATATCTTAAAGGCAATGGAAGTCTATGAAAGATTTTAAGTAAATTACCAAATTTTGTATAAAAAGTATACACAAGGACTGACAATTTTCTGATGGATACTTAAATAAGAAGGTAAGTGGTATTTTACAAAGAAAAGCCTTCTTCAATATGTCTTCATTTTTATATCCCCAAAGACTCTTTCCTTTTTATGTCTCAGAGTAGCATCAACTACTGAAGGACTGATCCACATTTAATAATCAATAACATGGGAGATATATACCAAAGGGTTGATTTACTTGTATGCACTGAAAAATATCACTTTCACACAAATCACAAATATTTGAGTCAAAAATGTTGGTACATTGACTCTCAGTGGCCAAATTATGTGGTCATGCAGTGATCATAATAAAAGCCTGTTTTATTAATTTACTGTGAAATATTATAGTGACAAGAACCACAAAATAGAAGGGAGGCAAACTTGGGAATCTGATTTCTTGATGAGCATGAAATCAAAATAATGACAAGTAGATAAATTAAATGTTTAATGTTAACAGGCAAGGATATCTGATGTTTTCATCTCACGATAGAGTTGGTCTTTTCACTCAGATTATAAAAACTTGAGACTTCCTGGCTCCAAATCCAAGATTTAGTCTTGCCAGTGGGACATAAATAACTTTATGTCCAATGACAAGTGTACCCTCTCCATTTCGTGATCGTTACCATTTCTTCAAATACGTGGCCCCTTTTCCTTTATTTCCATGGTTGACTGATGCCCCTTCTGTGTGGCACCCTTTATCTTTAAACATGTTAATACTTCTACCAGAAGCCATCTGGCCTGCCCTGTCTACTGATCTATAATCTAATTTTGATTTTATCATTTATTTCCAAGAAAGGCAATTATTTCCTCCATTGTAATATTCCTAGTGGGCTCCTTATTGTACTCCCTTAAAACTGAAAAACACAGACACTAGAAGGAGCTGTCTACAACGATTATATAAACATACATATGCAGTCAAGTGAAAAAAAAAAGAAAACAGACATTTTTGGTTATTTAATGATGGTATTCCTCTTGTGAATTTTGACCTGCAATAAAAGCACATATTTTCTCTAAGTTTTTTAGACCAATATATCCAGGAAAACATGCCTTTAATACTTATGAAATTTTAACTTCAAGTCTTTCTAATTATATAGTAAAGGGCAACAGATCCCTCCAGTTAATCTTTGAAACAGAAAAATAAAGAATTTGTTTTTTCTCTGATTTCCCATTATTTTTTCTTGTGTTCTTTATTACCATAATCAAAATATTTTAGTGAAATAGGATTTTTATTTATCGATGACTGTCCTTTGTTAATGTTGAGAAACCCTTCTGACACCTAAATAACACTTTGATTACAGGATTCCTGTTTTTTGGCAACAAATTAAGGAAAGGAAATAATTAGTCTCCAAATTACACACTGGTATTGGGTGTATATGGCTTTAACTATGTTGAGGCAGCATAAGCAATTAAAATTAGGTATTGCATGCACCCACGATATATGAGTTAGGCAGAAAGTCAGAAGAAGTTAACACCTGTGTAGAAATATTGCTACTTTGGTTTCATTTCTGTTTTTTGTTGTGTTTTACATCTGAGTTAGGGATTGAAAGATCCAAGATTACTATTTTTAACAGAATGCTTTCGTTTAAAAGCAGTAGAAATAACTCGAACAAGCTTAATTAATATAGATAATTTATTGCTTTAGTGATTGAGAATAATTTCAGGTAGTGCTTTAATGACAGCTCAAAATAAATTCCCAGGACATGTCTTTATACCTTTTGCATTTCTCAACTTCTCTTCCTGGGTGTTTGCTTCACTCCTTGGAGGCTTCTCTCTCTTGATTCAAGAGGAATGACGGTGGCTCCCCCAAAATCATACTTCTGCATTGCTATGAAGCAAAAGCAAAGAAGGACATTTCTGCCACAGTCTCCAACTACATGCTCTGAGATTCACTCTGATCAAACCAGCTAAACAACAGGCCATCTGGGAACAAATATGGCTAGGGAGCCCACGTACCATGACTGTTCCTAGCAAACATGTTCAGTTTCCTGTAGCACATGGTTGTCGTGGGAGCAGGAAGGAGATGTTCATTAAAATCATAGTAGTATACCAAGATAAAGGGAATACATTTAGAGGTAAATAAATGACCTTACACTCTGCTTTTAATATCAAATATATGCATTAAAAATATTTCTGCCCAGAGATAAATCCACACATTTGTAGTCAGTTGATTTTCAACAAAGGTGTCAAGAACACACACAAAACATGGGCAGTCTCTTCACTAAATGGTGTTGGGAAAACTGGATATCCACTTCCAGAAGAATAAAACTAGACCCTTATCTCACACCATATATGAAAATGAACTGAAAATGGATTAAAGACTTAAACACAAAACCTGAAACTATAAAACTGCTAGAAGAAAACATAGAGGAGAGTTCCATTGGTCTGGGCAATGATTTTTTTTTTTTATATGACTCCAAAAGCACAGGCAACAAAAAGAAAAATAGATAAATGATTTTGTGAAAAAAAATAGTTTCTGCGCAGCAAAGGAAACAATCAGTAGAGTGAAAGACAACTTATGGAATGGGAGAAAGTAGTTGCAAACCATACATCTGATAAGGCATTAATATCCAAAATACATAAGAAACTCAAACAACTCAACAGAAAGAAAATAAATAAACTGATTTAAAAATGGGCAAAGGACCAACAGAGATATTTCTCAAGAGAAGAAACATAGTGGGCAAGAAATATATTTAAAAATTCTTGACATTACTTAACATCAGAGAAATGCAAATTAAAATCGCAATGAGATATCACTTCACAACTTTTTGAATGGTTGTTATGAAAAGGCGAAAGATAGCAAGTGCTGTTAAGGATTGGAGAAAAGGTGACCCTTGTACACTGTTGGTGGGAATGTAAATTTGTATGGTCATTATGGAAAACAGTAAGGAAGTCCCTCAAGAAATTAAAATAGAGCTATAGTATGATCCAGCAGATCCACTACTGGGTATATATCAACAGAAATGAAATCAGCATGTTGAAGAGATACCTGCACTTCCAGGTTTATTGCACCATTGTTTACAATAGCAAAGATAAGAAATCTACCTAAGCATCCATCAATGGATGAATGAATAAAGAAAATGGGATATATAAATATAACGGAATACTTTTCAATCTTAAAAAGAAGGAAATCTTGTCATTTTTCACAACATGGATGATCCTGGAGATTAAGTGAAATAAACCACACACAGAAAAACAATTACTGAATTTCCTCACTTATATGTGAAATTTTAAAAAGTTAAACTCATAGAATGATGGTTATCAGAGACTGGTGTAGGGGTGTAGGGGCTTGGAAGATTTTGATTGAAGTACAATGTGGGTTAGATAGGAAGAAAAAGGTCAAGAGATCCACTGTAAAACATGGTGACTATAGTTAACAACAACATATTGCATTTTGAAAATCATATTTTTCTCTTCTCACCATTAAAAAAAGATGTTGGTGATGTAATGCACATGTTAATTACTAGATTGAGTCATTCAACAATGTATACATGTTTCAAAACATCATGTTGTACACAATAAATGCATGCAATTTTTATTTGTCAATCAATAAAATATTTTTAAATTCCAATTAATAGTTAATATGTTTAGGTAATATGAATAGGATACACACACCAAAAATAAAATTTTAGTAGAGTTTTCAATTTAAAAAATCCCATTAATCTAGTATAGAAGGATTAACTAGATTGAAATTATTAATATATGCTTTCACCCTCAACAGAATGCCAGAACCACTGCCTTTTGCCCTTAGGATATCTCCGAAGTACCACTGCTAATCAAAAGCAATTGAGACTGCTAAGTTCAGCTTTTCTTTCTAGAAAGCCACAAACTCACAAACTCACTCTCCAGTTTGCTGTCTTCTGTCATTGCCCTTCTCCATGATAGTAATATGGTGAATAATAAGGAGCTAGAAAGAGCGTGAACACATTACCAACAAGGAACCAATGGCTCACCCAGCTCCAGGGTGCTGAGCTTGCAACCCACTTGTGATATTGGGTTATTTAGAAACTAGAAAGCAAATAACACACGCAAATTGAAACATATATTTCTGCATTGTAATGTTCTCTGCCTTTTTGGTGTTTTCTCCATGTTTTAACTTGTTTTATATTGGCTCTATCGAGAGATTTACATCTTACTTTTTTTCTAAAAAAAACTACTAATTATCCTTTGGTAGCAACTAAACCAAATATCTGGATCTCCTTCTCCAAGGATCCTTAAATCTGCTATATTTTTATTTGTTTCTGTTTTCTAGCATTTATTCTATTTCAAGTGGCATAGACACCTTACTGGCTTTTGCAAAAGTAAATATTTTATCCCCTTTCAAGATGAATTGCAATTTTCTACCAGCCTTGGGCGGTGAGAAAATTTAAAGACGTCCACCTTATAGCATCTAGATTTCGACAAACTGAACCATCAAATTGTTCTGTGCATTTAATAAATTGTGCATTGCCAATGAATATTTCTCTAGTCAAGGTTGGTGTTATAGGAATTTAAGATACAGGAGCTCAGCAATAAAATGTATATATAACCAATGGCCTTGGAAAAGAATTGATTGAATGTGGGTTTAAAGTGAGGTTTAATACAATCTTATGAGTGTTTTAATGAATTATTAGGTATTTTATTATGACAAAAATTTAACTTATATGCTAAATAGCCAAGGAAAGATATATTTGCTTCAGATTAATATTTCTATATAATGGAATTTAACTCACTTTCAAGAGCTCCTTTTTAAATCACTACCAGCTTGTACATAATAAAGGGGGAAAAACATATTGTGAGTTACAGTTAACTATTTGAACTGGTAAAATCTTCTATTCCTTAATCACGACATAAAACTCCTGATCTGTAAGTGTTTGTTGTAATCATAGTTGATTTCAGAGTAGTTGTTGATATTAAAAATACTTAATTGTATGTGTAAGGTGAATAGTTGATATAAAGAAAAGGCAATAAATGTAAAAGAAGCTTCATAGTCCATTTTCATAATTAATATCCGAATACTTTAGTTTTTCCTCTATGTCCTTCCAACTAAAACTGCTCTCAGTATTTCTAACTAAAAATAGAAGACACTGTGTCTTGCCTAGACTTTCTGACTTTTCCTACTGATGAGGCAGTGGTGGGACCCTTATTTTTCTCCTGCAGGAATGAGAGACTCATTTCCCAGTTGCTGAATTACTGCTGGCAACTTTCAACTGAGTCTGCCTCAACATGTCTTGAAGCCCGGACTCTCAAGCTTTGAAGTGTATTGGGTGAGCTTAAAGCTCAGGTGGCTGTTCCCCCAGACTTCTGATTTAGTAAATCTGGGGTGGGACCCAGTATTTTGTCTTTCTAGCAAGCACCAGGGTAATGCCGATGCTACTGTTCTGGGAGGCACACTTTGGGAACCAGGGTCTTCAGCTGAAGAAAGCTGCTCACCCAAGGTGACACTCCCATCTGGAGCAGCTCAGATCCACTGTGGTGCATAAGCCAGGCCTCTAAAGCAAAAGGACTATCTCTGCTCCAGATCTCCCACTGAAACTGGCTGAGCCATTTGCTATCATTGTTTGGCATTTCAACAATTCTCTCTGTCCAATCCTATTTCCATTCTCCCCCTTCCTTATAGGTGTTGAGCCTGTGGGTGCGAGACCCAAATCAATGTGTTTAAAACATTTATCTAACATTTTAATGGCTGGTCAGCATTTGTAGAAAGCCATCCAAACTTGTGTCTGTATTTTGCATTCTCCAATTCTAGGCAGATAAACTTCTCAGCTTCTACTGGCTGTGGAATGCGTCTACAGAAACGTGTACAGATTCCTAATGTGCTGATCAAAATGAGTCCCACATGGGTGAAACCAGAGTCCCTGTCCAGGTAGATTTCTCTCCTGCTCTTCACACTAATATCTTTCCATTTTCTTCCTGCTTCGTATTCCACCATTCCTTGACACACTGTCAGAAGATGACCAGTTCATCTCTAGTTACCTAGTTACACAAAACAGACGCCAAAGTCATCACCCACCTCTTCTTTCCCCTTATTCTCCAAACCTAGCCCAATATCCATTTCTGTTGATTCTACCTAGAAAATCTCTCTCCAATATTTCTGCACTCTTCTTTCTAACTGTCCGTTTAAACCCTAGTGCAGACAAATAATATTAATCGCTTAGATAACATTAAAGCCTTCCTAACTAGACCCAGGTTTTTTTGTTACCACTAATCTATTCTGTACCTTGGCAATGTCTCTAAAAAAAAAAAAAAAATCTGACTTTGTTTCTTCCTTTTAATGCATTCCTTTTATCCTCTTCTACCGCAAATGTGCCCACAGCCCACACCCACTCTACATACACAAATTGATCTCTGGATAAAGTTCAAAATTCTTAATTTCAGGCCTGGTGCAGTGGCTCACGCCTGTAATCCCAGCACTTTGGGAGGCTGAGGCAGGTGGATCACTTGAGGTCAGGAGTTCCAGATCAGCCTGACCAATATGGTGAAACCCCCATCTCTACTAAAAATACAAAATTAGCTGGGCGTGGTGGTGCATACCTGTAATCCCAGCTACGTGAGAGACTGAGGCAGGAGAATTGCTTGAACCTGGGAGGCAGAGGTTGTAGTGAGCCGAGACCGTGCCATTGCACTCCAGCCTGGAAAACAAGAGCGAAACTCCATCTCCAAAAAAAAAAAAAAGAAAAAATCTCAACTTAGATTACAATCCTGCTCATGATCCACTCCCTCGTCTATCTCTTATCTCATTTTATATCCCCATATACAATACAATATGCTCCCATTATGCTAAACAACTGGAAGTTTCTGACCTTTGCAAAGCCACTCATCCAGAAAAATGTCCCTGGATTACCCAGGCTAAGACAACAAACAAACAATGTTTATGGAAAGACATTCTAAAGTTTTCGTTTCCTTGATAATAAATGAGATCCTGAGAGGCTGGTCATAAAATCCCCAGTTGAGAAACACTGCCATAGATACAATCCTTTAATAGAAAAGCAGAGGCAAAGAATTATAGCCTTTGGGGGCTGGAATGGACTTTAAATAAAAGCAAGGCCAACTCCCTTGTTTTCCAAATACAGAAAATGTTTTCTCATAGAAGCTAAATGGACTTGTTTGGTGGATAGTAAAGGAGTCAGAACAAGATCAGAATGAGTGTGGGTAAAGTTGAAGGAAATCTATAAAAGAGCAAAGAACTAAAAAAAAAAAAAAAAGAAAAGAAAAAAAAGGTGCTTATGGAGGGGTCACCATTAATTTTGAAACTCAATACAAATACACCCATACACCCAAAGTGTGTATGGTGGAGAGGGGGACAAACTGGGAGCCCAGAATCTCACACTGATTTCCAAGATTATCATCTCTTTCAGAAGGCATTGTTGCCACTGTTTCTTTATGGAGGGCAATAGAGACTGAGAATGAGGGGTTTACATATATCTTCATCTCTTTGAGTGTGCCAGTTGTAACTCCAATAGCTCATGTCTCAGGAAGAAAAGTATTTAATATTATTAACTTGTATACACATGTGAAGCAAATATTCTTATCCACAACTAAATAATAAAAAATGTCATAAGCAACCTCTAATATTTTCTACTCTATTTTATTATATTCTAAACCATTAAGAAAAGGACTGGCTGTGATCTGCTTAACTGTTTTCTCAGTCCAATAGTGGGTTGTAAGCAACAGTTTGAAAAATAATGTGTTTGATTTCTCATTATTTGACCCCTGAATTTGTGGTCTTCTTTGTGTTCTTTTGTCCGTAACATCAATGATGCTTTTTAAATAGCACCAATATATTTTGCCTTCTTGGTAAATTGCATTGGTCAATTAAGATTAAGCCATATAGCAGGAAAATAGAATATAATGTTTCTTACTCAGCTGAGACTGCCATAACAAAATATCACAAAGGAAGTGGTTTAAACAACAAGTATTTTTTTTTTTTTTTTTTTTTTTTCAGTTTCTGGAGGCTGGAGTCTGAGATCAGTGTGCCAGCATGGTCTGGTTGTGAGAGCCCTCATCCTCGCTTGCAGGTGGCCTCCTTCTCACTGTGTCCTCCCACAGCAAAGACAGAGCGAGAGAGAGAAAACCTCCTGGTGTCTCTCCTTATAAGGGCGCTGAGTTCCTCCTGAGCACCCCACTTTCGTGACTGTAACTAAACTTATTCATCTTCTCAAAGCCTCATTTCCAAATACCATTAAACTGGGGGTTAAAGCTTCAACATATGAATTTTAGGGGGAACACAATAGTCCATGGCATAATGTAAACCAGCATACTTCCATATGGAAAGGGCTTTCCAGTCCCGGAGGGAAAAAGGACCTGGGGAAAGCGGAAGTGAAAGGTAGCAACTAGTGTTTCATCCTCGGAATCAAAATTTGAGGAGAGGTTGTTAGAAATACTTTTATAAATGGAGGAGAGTTTATTCCTTATTTTCATGTTAAAGTTTATAAAATTTCAAAAACCCTTGGAGAAACAGCTTGACAACATAAGGTAGCTGCCACAAAGCATTAATAATGACATGATGTGATTAGGCAGAGAACAGATCCTGACATGGTGACCTCTCACGCTCCACAGCCAGGGAGAACGTGAAAGAAATTCAAAAGTTTTTACATGACACTCAGTGAGTGTTTGGTAGATAGCTCAAAGTCAGACACTTTGATATCCCAGTGTCACGAATCCTGGCAATAACTGAAGTGTGTGTCCTGGGTAATAGAAGGAAATTTTCCTGCACAGACAAAGGATATTGATACACTACACAGAAGATGTAGCAAGGACAGAAGCCAAGGCCTGAAAGTAAGCAAGATTGATGACATCTCAACTGGAGGTACCCAGAAGCCAGTAGATAAGGACAACATAACATTATGTATGTTCTCATGGTACCCAAACATCACCCAGAGACAGAAGTAGGAGAAGAGGATGGAGAGTGATATGATTTGGATATTTGTTCGCTCTAAATTCCATGTTGAAATGTGATTCCCAAATGTTTCAGGTGGGGCCTAGTAGGAGGTATTGGATCATGAGGGTGAATCCCTCATGAATGGCTTGGCACCGTCCACTTGGTGCTGAGTGAGTTCTTGCTATATTAGACCCCAGGGGAGCTGGTTGTTGAAAAGAGCTTGGCACCTCCTCCTTTTCTCTCTTGCTCCTTCTTGTCATGTGCCTGGCTGGCTCGCCTTCACCTTGCACCTTTATTATAAGCTTCCTGAGGCCTTCCCCAAGAGCAGATGGTGGCACGGTGCTTCCTGTACAGCCTGCAGAATCATGACCAAAATAAATTCCTTTCCTTTATAAATTAGCCAGTCTCAGGTATAGCAGAGACAAAGTCTCAAGTCCAGGTATTTAGCACAAAGATATTGAGAAAGACAGAAAGAAATTGTTATTAAACTACAACAGGCTGCAATATATTTAATTATCAAGTTTGTAACTTAAAATGTGACACTGTTATACTTCAGTTTCTTTTTCTTTTTCTTTGTGTGTGTGTGTGTGTGTGTGTGTGTGAGATGGAGTCTCGCTTTGTCACTAAGGCAGAGTGCAGTGGCGTGAACTCAGCTCACTGCAAGCTCTGCCTCCCGGGTTCACGCCATTCTCCTGCCTCAGCCTCCCTAGTAGCTGGAACTACAGGTGCCCACCACCACGCCCGGCTAATTTTTTGTATTTTTTAGTAGAGACAGGGTTTTACCATGTTAGCTGGGTTGGTCTCAATCTCTTGACCTTGTGATATGCCCACCTTGGCTTCTCAAAGTGCTGGGACTACAGGCATGAGCCACCATGCCCGGCCCTGTTTTCGTTATATACTCCCTCTCCATTAAAATATTTTGACCTGTCATTATAATTTAAGAAATGTATAGGGTGATTTCTAAAAATATAACATGGGTTTTCGTGAGACGCTTGGGTCAAAAACTATGTGATTTTTGTGCTAATATATTTAAAACCAAGTAATTAACTCTTCCCCTTTCTCTAAAGCTGATAATGGACTAATCTATATGTCACATGTTGATATCATACTTGTTGCACAAAGTTTCACACAGTTATTTATTTATTTGAGGCAGGGTCCTTGTCACCCAGGCTGGAGGAGTGGCACAATCTTGGCTCACAGCAACCTCTGCCCTCCTGGGCTCATGTGATCCTTCTACCTTAGCCTTCCAGGTCTCTTGGATCACAGGCATGCACCATCATGCCTGGCCTTATTTATTTATTTATTTGTTTGTTTATTTATTTATTTATTTATTTATTTATTTATTTATTTATTTATTT
>NC_045435.1:21914052-21925857 GCF_002776525.5 Piliocolobus tephrosceles | reverse complement strand
TTTATTTATTTATTTATTTATTTATTTATTTATTTATTTATTTATTTTTAGTAGTGACGAGGGTCTTACCATGTTGCCTAGGATGGTCTTGAACTCCTGAGCTCAAATGATCCACCCGCCTCAGCCTCCCAAAGTGCAGGGATGATAGACGTGAGCCACCACAGCCACAGCCAGCCACAGTTCTCATTTATAAAACGAATGTTCTTCATACTATTTTACATAAATATTACTGTTTTCTTGGAGTCCTCCAAAATATATGAAAAGAAACATATATAGCAAAGGCTAAGTCTGAGATAAATAGTCATTTCTGGATAAATCTGTAACTAAGAATAGGATAACCTTCATTTGGCCACAGAGAATTGTAATACCATAATACTATAATTGTCACGCTATGCTTAGCTATTTTTAAGTGACTGTTGACTTTTACTGCATGCCTACCTACCATATACTCATCACTGAGCTACGTAGGCTCTGAGAATACAGACTAAACCGGGCAAATTTTTGCCCTGTCAAAGCTGGTTGCCTAATTCATGAAAGAAAATTAAACATTTACAAACAACAATGCCAACTGTGGCATGTTTCGTATGTTATAGGAGCAGCGGGGAGGGTCTTTTTCGTTGTGCAAGGGGTCTGCATGGGGGAAATTGTGAGGGATAAAGGACAGTTACCCAGGTGGCCTTGGACTGTCCCTGTTCTCCCTCCTTTCTCACTTATAGTTCCCAGGAATATCTGTAGAATGTGCTGTGAATGTAGTATCATGAGACAGACGGGGACTGGCAAGCCCTGGTTCCGTTCCAGTCTCCCCCACTAGCAACAGGATGTCCTTCAGGCTTTATAGCTCGATGAGCCCTGTGGCCCGGGACATAAAACCCAGGGTGGGCTGCCCTCCTGGGTCCCTCAGCTGCGGTACAAGTGGGGCACGGGCAGGTCAGACTCCATCTGCACTACACAGCTTTCTTGAAGCTTGGGGGAGTGGCTTTTGAGTCTTAGGTTTCTGTCATCTTTGCTGCCTATCTGTAAGTAATAAACCCACTTCATGGAACTTGCATGTGACTGTTTTGTCTCACCAGACTCTGACCACTTGGTAACCAGTGCACAGTGAATATGCTTCACAGTAATAACTGGGCTCAATCTTAACTTATAAATAGGAATTTTGTGTGTTTTTTAAATATTCCTTTCTTACACTGAAGAGGCCTGACTGAATCTGCTAGAAATATTAGAATGGAGCAAATTGGTGCCACAAAAATATCTGAGATTTAATTTTGAGGTTTTACCTCATGATTTCATATGTTGGGCACTAAAATAAGTCATTTAAACATAACTTTTAAAAGCCAGGCAGTGGTTGCTTATTTTGAGGAAATTGCAATATGTGCCTATAAATATGGACAGATACCAACGATCCTAATATTATCAGAATTGCTACTGTTGGCTTGGAAGAAAATATCCACAATGATCACATACCCATTCAAATTTTTTTTACTTCAAAATATTTGGACAGGTCTGAACATGAGGTAACTCAGAAAATCCCTTGATCATTCAAAAATTGGCTCGTGATGTTGAGGAGATGAGATTACAAATGCATGAAACCCTGACCTAGATTAGACCAATCAGATTCACTCTCTCAAGAACTTTAAGTTCCAACAGATTCCAAGTGCTGAACTCTAAAGAACTTGTAAAATAGGACTGGACGAACCATGGTTACCGATCAGCTTGGTTGTAAGGCAAGCAGTGAAAGCTCACCTGCAGAAGAGTCAAGTGCTGAGGAAATTAGGATTAAAGGTCAGGTGGAAACAAGAGAGGCAGGGAGAGATTGGGATAACTGGGTTGTGTTGGTTTCTGGGTTGCCTGGATTGCCTTGTTTGGGTGCTCTCAATTTCAGTCCCTTACAGGGCCTGGCTGCACTTTTTGTCCTTGGATTTTATGGGATCCACCAAGATTGCTCCAGGTACTGACTAGATAATTATGAATGACTTTTGTTACATCCAAGCAAATTATTAACACGTTTGTAAAAAAAAAAAAAAAAAAGAAAAGAAAATGAGAAGGCAGCCTAAAACCAAGTAAGAAAAGGCAAAACGTTGTGTAGCACAATATATACATCTTTATCACAGTGCTTATTTACTTCTGGACTCCACTGAATGAAAAACAATAGAATATAAATCAATTCATATGCTACCTTCATATTCCCCTGGGGTACACAGTAGCACTAAAATCATATGTAATTTAGCTGAGTGAGATGGCTCCATAGTTTCATCCATGATATTCAGTTGAGAGAAAAAGTTATTCATTTTATCATTTCAATGTTTACTCTTTTTTGAAATAGATTAATTTAAATTGCTCTGGGTGATCTTGGAATATCATTTGACATGATGATTTTTTTCCAGTCTGCAAGAAAGTTTAAAACAACAGTAGTTGCTAGCCATTTATTTCCAAACGCCCAAATATACTGGAAGTCAGATTGAATTTTTTGATAATTATCCAGATGTTGAACATATGTAGAGTAAACGTTAAAAATAGAATACGCAATTGCCACTCAATAAGTCATAGGTTAGGGCAGCATTTGGAATAGAAAAATCTCTGAAGAGCCAAAATGTCTTTAATGACATCAATGACATTTTTCCATTGAATGCCTGCCCTCACCATCTTATTCCATTATGCAGTAACTTTATAGAGGCTCTCCTTGCCAGTGGCCCCCTCTAAATTCCTTTTCTTATTAACTTTTCAGAAATTCTTTCACACAAAAGGGATTGACAGTTGCTCACTGTAAGCTCTCCCAGGAGGACTGTCATTTTAAGCCTTTAATTAAACAGAGCAATCTTTTACTTTAGGATTTTACAAAACGTAGTCAATGGAAAAGGGAACGTTTGAGGAACAAAGAAGTTTCCTTGAATCTCTTACATCATACCAGGTAGGTGACTGTTCTATCCATTCTCCTTAGCAAATCAGGCCTTGCTTGGCAAAAGAAGTATTAATAGAGATAATTCCAATACTTATTCAGTCTTATCTTCATAATCATTATCATTGCTATTCTCCTTCACGAATCATCTTTTTTCCTTGAAATCTTATATATTTTCCCCCAAGCAGAAGAAAACAGAAAAGTAAAATGAGCTCAAAGAAGCATTAAACATGTTCTATCAAGGAGATATGTTAGCAGCAGCAACTTTTATGAACACATATAAAATAAAATAATCATACAAACAATAATGTACATACACTTATTCAAACATTCTCTGCAAGTTTTAATGAAAGTTAAAATATACAAGTGCTTAAGGCAAATAATGTTGGCAGAATGCTAAAGTGGTGAATAGATCGCCTCTGCCACATCAAGATAGATTGCCTATCTATGGGATCTCATTGGGGGTAGCACCACAGATGGACGCTAGTCCATGATTAAGTTAGGAGAGGACCTGGTGCTCCCTAAACTAAGGCAGTAGAAGTGGTAGGTCATGCCTTTACTTAATACACCAAATAGCTGCAGCCATAAGAGTCAGACTCCTGACCATGACACGGAGAGGCTCAGTGCTTTTTAATCATGCATCTTAAAACTAAACAAAATTAAACTAAGGCAGCAGAGTGGTAGGTCATGCTATTAGTTAATACACTAAATAGCTGTAGCCATAAGGTTCAGCCTCCCAACCATGACAGGGAGAGGATCAACGCTTCTTAATCATGCATCTTAAAAATCACACAGCGTTAAGAGCTGAGATCTCTCTCCCAAGTCAGATATCTGTCCTAGCCAAAGTGCAATGGACAGCACCAAACCCCACATCTGTTGCTTCTATTACTTTGTGAATCTTCTCTGAAGAATTCTTCCTACCATTAGATGAGCATGTATGAGGTCTGGCAATTTGCCTTTGTTTTTATGAAAATATAAAAATATAACATACAATGAAATAATTTAATAGACGTATACCTATATTGATATATCAAATACTTACTATTCATTAATCTTTCAACAAATAATTTTTGAGACTAAGTCTGTGCCAGAAACCGTATGTACATATAGACAGAACATACACACAGCATTGGGATATAAGATAAAGGTCAAGACTGGGCTTTGAAATTAGGATTACTGAGTTAGAATTCCAGTGTTGCTTGTGATTAGTAGTGTGCGGTGAGAAAGTCCTACTCTCTGACTCACATTTTTTGTTCCATAAAATAGTTACATTTGTGAGGTTGTCATGGGGATTAATGAAAATATATTAATAGTACTTAATATAAATATGACAACTATAAAATTTCACTTTGGTCAATATATTATCACGCTTTTCTTTGAAAGAGAATCCTGATAATGAGGACACATAAATGAATTCTTAATTTCAAAAATGCAAATGATTAAGCAATAAGTTAGAAGAATATTAGAAGCAGATTTTAAACAAACAAACTTCTTAGTAAAACACGGGGTGTCCCTTATTAAAATAGTCTGTGTAAGCATGGATGCATAAAACTCACACCGTATGTGTGAATATCTTCGTCCAAAATTCACACTGATAATCATTCATTATTAGGCCATTTATCAGTGGGAAAAAATGTCAGTTCTCAGTGACTAAAAACAAAATAGAGGGGAAAAAAAAGGCTTCTCAAGAAATCTCCTCCCATACAATTTCATAGAACACATCTAAATAAGTCAGTTGTGTAGGTGGGTTGCTAGGGAATGCTGTAGTTTAAAGTACTTATATGATAGCTTTGAAAACATGAGTCCATGTAGAAATTAAATTTTAAGAATTAAGTGGTCATATCCAGTCACAAGCATCCATTTTGAAGACATTACATAATGTCACAGATTGTACGGAATATCCCACTAGTAAGCCGTAATAACCAGGTGACTTCTGCATGAAAGAGACACCCATGATAAGGCTGAGAGGATGTTATTAATAGAATAGCCTTTACCATATCTTGCTGTAGGTGCTGTTTAAAGTTCCTTTAATTGGCAGGGCGCGATGGCTCAAGCCTGTAATCCCAGCACTTTGGGAGGCCGAGACGGGCAGATCACGAGGTCAGCAGATCGAGACCATCCCGGCTAACACGGTGAAACCCCGTCTCTACTAAAAAAAAAACAAAAACAAAAACAAAACAAAACAAAAAAACACTAGCCGGGCGAGGTGGCGGCGCCTGTGGTCCCAGCTCCTCGGGAGGCTGAGGCAGGAGAATGGCGGGAACCCGGGGGGCGGAGCTTGCAGGGAGCCAAGATGGCGCCGCTCACTCCAGCCTGGGCCACAGAGCAAGACTCCTTCTCAAAAAAAAAAAAAAAAAAAGACCCTTTAATGTAAGCAAATAAGCCAAAAGCTTCTAGTTCAGAGCTCTGAACACAAGGATTATGCCAGGAATGTTATGTAATAAGTTAAACTGGTTTGTTCCTGAGGATTTTATTCCTTTTCCTATATATTCCTGAGGAATTTACTTCTCTCCCCATACCCCACCCTCAGTAATGGAATAGAATAAAGTGGCTTTGAAGTATATGCAAGGGAAAGCATAAGAAAAAAATGTATTTTTAAGAAAAAAAAAATGAATTACGCTGGTTTCCTATTTTATGAGTTGAACTTACTCCAGAAACAAGACAAATACTTTCCTACTATGCTCTTTGGGGAAGAAATTTAAAATTTGAATAAATAGAATACATCATCCTCAACTAAGTACTAAATGTAGAATACATGAATGAAGGAATGAATGTTTCCCAAGTATTAGATGATTTAAATACATGATTCTATTTCATATCCATCATAATTCCATTTTAAAGAGAATGAAGCTGATACGCAATGACTCTTACTCCAGAAGGCAGACGTGGGATGCCAGAATTCTAAACAGAGCCATATCCTCTAATCAATCATCTTTTCAATGGCTGTAGGTTGAAATTAAGGACAATTGATAAGATATATAAAATATATTAATGCAATCTAATCATGAAGAAGATTACTAAAACATATTGCCTGTTACTGAGACAGAGTAAAGAAAAATGATCCAATAAGCAGCTTCTAACTTGACTGGTGAAAAACAGAACAGGATGCAAATAATTGACCTTCTATATGAACCTGCATAAACTGTACTTGTAGAGGTATTAGGTATTACTTTTAAAAACAATGAGTTTCACCTTGAGGCATTGTCATCTATTCTGCTTCCCTCCTTAGCTGAAGATAGTTAAATAAGTTACTTTTTCCTGTATTAAAATAAATTTTGTAAAAAGGAAAACTTTTTAGAATTAAAATCTGTAATAATGAATGAATTTTACTGTGCTTCTGTAGTTTCACCATCACTTCCAGTGTATACAACTAAATTGCCTGAAGATGGGGAAAAATCACTCCAGGGAGTCATTCGGTATTGGCTAAAGAAACATACCATGTTTTAATGTTTCTTTGACCGTTGTTGATTTCATCACTTGTTTCGAAAATTTGTTTCAAAGCCCTTGGAAATCCTGACTTCTCAGTTTCTTTCTTGAATTCTATGGGACTGCAGAATAATTTAAGCTTTTCATCTGAGTTAGAATCTGTATTTCTGTAGTTCATCAACCTCATCTGTCACGTATATGTCACTGAAATGAGAAAAACGTTAGAAGGCAGAAAAAAATTAAAAACAAATTAATGTGGGAAGATGATATAAATCAAGTGGTGAAGCCAAGAGTGAATTATCAAAAGATCTTTCATCAGAAGTGAATACATTTTCCTCTCTCTCAAGAGGAACCCATTATGTGTTTTTGTTTGCACTATTGTACTTCAAGTGGCATATTAAAGGAATAGATTTTTTAGGATTTAGAATGTGTTTTATTCTGATAGGAAAGAATAGTGGTCCTTTAAATTTCATTTGAAAAGACTTAAACCTTGAAAGTCGACAGAGGCCCTGGCTAGTAATGAATGCCATGAAAAACAAATACTGTTTTTAACTTAAAATACATGACTGAATCATCCCCCATAAGAAAAGAAAATATCACAACAAGACCAGCTTAGAATTAACATTATTTATTCTATCTAAAATCCTTATAGTTTATTCAGTCAAATATGACAGTTTGACATTTTTTAGCAAACGCATACTCTGTTTACTGAGAGGGAAAAGAAACAATTAAAACAAGGATTGCTTACATTTTCTAAGCTTGTTTCCCTCCGAGTTAAACTAACTGGCTTTACCAATGGGTTTTGAAAGACACATCTATGTCAAACAGAAATCTCAATAAGGGGTTTGGAATTGCCAGGCAATGAGGGAAGATAAAGATAGATAGAAATTCAACTATAAAGAAAAATTTGTTTTTTAGTAGCTCACCAATCACCACATCTGTTTTTTTTTTTTTAATCAGAGAAACATAAATTGCAATATTGTAGTTTTTTTTGGAAGAGAGAGAGAGAGTGTGTGTGTGTGTGTGTGAGACAGAGAGACGAGAGAGAGAAGAGAGGATGAGAGAGACGGACTTGTTAGGAAAGCAATGTCTGGGCATTTACCTTGGCCTAAGATACTCATCAGTGGTATGATTTGGGGAAGGGAACCGTTATAATAGCAATAACGTTCTGATCCTGAGATCTGCAAATGTCCGTTTAACAACAGGCAGAAAGGCATTTTTTCTTTTATAGACAGGAATAAATAAGGCTAGAAACAACCAGGCTTGGAAAAATGGGATAAGGGGGACCTGGTGAGATCAGAGAGGTCAGCCTATTCGTGGGGGGGTGGGTCCTCAATGAGCAGTTGTATGCTGGCTCAGGCAGAAGGTGCTTCAAACCAGGTTCGAGGAAGAGGGAAGGAGAGAAATGTCACACATTTGGGTAGGGAGAATTTTGTTCTGATGAACCAGTTGTAACAAGTTGTTCAACTAATCATTTATGAGTGTCTGGCCTAGTCATAGGTAAACAAGGGGGCATCCATGAGTTGTATCTAAGATAAGTGGGGGAAGCGGGGTTCTTTGCAGTGGACTATTTTCTGGAACACAAAGGATGGGGGGATTTCTTGAATGTTCACTCCTTTCCAGGACTGAGTTAGGGTGAAATTCAGCATTGTCAGTCTTGATGTCAATCCCAGCTCTGAGCCCTTTTTTTCTTGCTCTTACCCTAAACAAGAAAGGTTCTTTTTTTTCCTCTCTTCTCACAAAGATCCTGGAAGAACCAGGTCACTGCACTGAAGTATTAGGGCAAGCGTTGGGGAGGAAGAATCACATGGGAAAGTCTTTAAAGAGGAAAGAAACCACCCGGGACAACAACATCGGAGCTGAGAATGGTCTCTCAAGAACACCTCAAATCAGGTCATAAAGTCCCTCGGCTAACTGGAAGGTCATGGCTGGATTCTGCGGTTCGTTTCCAAAGCTCTGAGTGTAAGAAGGGCACCCTCTGGATGGGCTGGAACAGGAGAAAGTAGCATACAAGGTGGTAAGTGTACGTCTGAAGCTCTTCCAGACAGATGTTGGCACCTGTGTCTGGCCTGAACAAGAACATAAAGGGTACATCTTACAGCAGATCTCATCAGAGTGAGAAAGACAGTATACACTAGTGATTCCATTGTGCCCCATAGGGTCAGGGTGAGGAGGCACGTGAAATTAAGTGGGTGGTGATTTTTTCCCTCCTGGGAAATGGTGTATAAATCTGAACTGCATGAAGTTCATACATCTTTGGACTCTGTCTCATTTTCTTAAATCAAAAATGCTACTTATCACCTTCGTAACTTGTAAGTTTCTCCTGTAATAACTTGAGAAAAAAAGTTCTTCCAAACAAGGCACCATGGATTGTTACTGTTATACATGCTACTACCATCAAAAGCAGTGAAGATACATCATACGTTCTATAATTAATTCCATAACAGTGAAAAAAAATTAGTTCTGCTCATCACTGACAAAGTGCCAATAACTCTCATTTAAATTTACTGTTTAGGAGCAGTCAGATCTTCTATCACTATTGTGATAAATTGGAAGTGTGAATGAAGCCTGTGTTTTCTGTAATTAAGTAGTAATAATCCCATTTCTGACACACTTTGTCTCTGTCATCAAGGTAATATGATTTGCTTCTTAATTACATTTCTGGTGAAAGTGAAATAACAAAAACAACACCAGTGAATTCATCTCCTTATAATACATGTTACAGTGAGACTTGGTTAATGCTAAAGAGGTAACAAGGAAAGAGGCTTGGTAAACCAGATTAGATTTTCTCTTCCTCTTACTTGTGCTGGCATACAGGATGTTATTATTCTGCATTCCATAAATTACATGTAATTACATGTTAGTGTCATCTCCATTTCTCAAAATGTTGAAATGTTCATTGTAGCTTACCAAGAAGCCTTAAATGTGGGTGCATGGGAAGTGGGATGAACAAAATGATGCCAATCTTGATTTCTATATGCTATTATCAAAGCTCCATTTAACCACTCTTCTAGAGGCGGGGCAGTCACACCTGAATTACACCATCGACTAATGGAGACCACCTAGAGAGACTCCAAAAGTCTTATGGGCAGTAATTTTTAGAGCTATTCCATTATGCCTTAGGCAGCAATATTCACAAGACCCATCTTAGCATTTGGTGAATGATTCTGTATCTGAAGGTTTATTTTCCCCCTTCTCACCTAATCATAACAGGTAAGTTCTGTCACCCTCCAGGTCTCCTCTAAAAGCTGCCACATCTTTGTACTGCTTACAGCTTTGTCTCCAGCAACCAGTCCCAGCAACTAGAAAAAGATCCTTTTCCTCCTCCACATTCCCAGTTTGGAAGAGCCAGCTGAGAGCAATATGGTGGAGCAGGCTGACCTCAGCTGACGCTCCGCAAACATTTGCTTAGCACTGTGCTAGATGTGAAGAGAAATAAAGATAAATAAAAATAGGGCCCAAGCCCTTCAGAAGCTGGCAAAGTATTCATTCACTTGGGAAGAGTCTGATAAGTTTATTCACACTGAACTGTTATTAGCTGACAAGTGTTCGTTCCGTCAGGTGTTATTACAACAGGTTCCTTAGCAACCCAGTTTCTCCTTGTGTGGCTGGGAGGAAGCAGGGGGAGAAGCTGAGGTACTAGGGCATTGCTGTGTGGGAACAGCTTTAAGAGAAATCTGTCAGAGAATTATAAAGTTGCCCAACGGAAGCTCCAGAGAATCACCTGCCAACCTGTTTCATCCTTGGGCTTTTATGGAATGGGATCCCAGGAATGTCCCTTCACAGATTTGCTGCCAACCAAGAAAGCAAGTGTGCAGAGCTGACCTTGGAGCCAGGAGCTTCAGGAGGCTCATTTTCTCATTAAGAATTGTATTCCCTTGAAAAGCACCATAATGTAGCTTGAAAAACTGCCTTCCTTTAAGAGCTTGTCTCATAGCCTGATGCTTTGTGGAGGAATGGCCACAGAATTTAGGTTCAATTCGCAGTGATCCTAAAGGGCACCACTGTATCAAATGTTTAGAATGTTAGGAATTTTAGGCTAGAAATCAAGTGGCCTCCTGAGTGAATTTCACATTTCAATGAGTGTATAAATGAGATGTGCCCTGAAGAAAGATTTGGGGTGGGGGGGTGGACAAATCTTAGCCTTTTTATAGGAAATGTCTGTATCTATTTCTATCTATCTATCGATAGATATTTGTACATATAGCATATGTGTGTATACATACATAATTTCTTCTATTTAATTTGTGATTATATAACAATGAACAGTTGAAAATCAGGGACCAGCCTACTCACACAAAAAAATTATACAACATTACTTTTATTAATTCTATAATCATCAAACAGTAAAAATGAAAACTAGGGCTCAGAGTACTTACAGAAATCTTCCTGCAGAAAATTATGGTGACTTCTACTATCATTTAGACAGGATTTTAGTAAGTTCGGGTTTAAAATATATGAGGCGTGCTTTGAAGATCAAGGCCTGGGCCTGTTGGCTTAGAATAAGGTTCATCTGCAAACATAGCGATTCAGTGAACTGTCACTAGCCAAGGGTGGATCTTGCCTTCATCTGCCTGAGCACCAGGAGAAAATTTATTTAAGGAGAAAGAAAACAAGAACAAGGAGCATTCTGTGGCTTGTATGTGTTGTAACTTGAGATGACATTTTCTGCATACTCTCTGCTATATAATGTCCAGTAGAAGATATGGGATGCCCAGATCTCAGTGGCTCAAATCGCAAGCAAAAGGCAGTAATTGGATGTCCACACTGTCCATCATCTCAAGGACAACAGAGACAGGTGGGCCACCTCAGGTGCAGAAGCCAGATATGGTGAAGGGACTTGAGAGGCTATGAATCATTCTTTACTGAGGGGGGGTGGGGGGCCGTGAGCAGTGAGGATGAGATTGGCAGGTATTTCCCATTCTGCTTGCAGTCTTTTCCACCGTGGGATTAGCAATGGCCATGGACCATATCTGAATATTAGTAATTTACAGGATAAAATAAAGGGATGCTAGGAAACTCTTCTGATATTCTGTCTCCTGAAGTTCTGAAGATTTCACTCACGGTCTTAAAAAGAGAAACTATTATCAATCAGAGCCTGATGAGAAGAAATGAGAGTCCCGGACCTTAACTAACAAGTTCCATGGAACAATAGTATATGTAAAAATAAATAACATGTGATAGGCACTCAAGAAATGTTTTCACTGATAATAATAATAGACAACATTTTGGTGGGAACTTACATGTGTCAAACACTTGGCTAAACAATATACTCATGTGGTTCAAGCTCTGAAACTTATTTTTTTCCATAACTCATTTGGCAACAAAACCTGACTCTACCTGAATTTGTGTGATGCCAGAACTTGACCTGAACTGCTGTGCAGCTATTTCTAGTGTTTATTTATTCAACTTAGTGGAAATATTTCTATATTTCCCTGTAGAATTTTTTTTTTTTTTTTTTTTTTTTTTTTTTTTTTTTTTTTTTG
>NC_045435.1:21812497-21913952 GCF_002776525.5 Piliocolobus tephrosceles | reverse complement strand
GAGTAGCTGGGACCACAGGCGCCGCCACCTCGCCCGGCTAGTTTTTTGTATTTTTTAGTAGAGACGGGGTTTCACTGTGTTAGCCAGGATGGTCTCGATCTTCTGACCTGGTGATCCGCCCGTCTCGGCCTCCCAAAGTGCTGGGATTACAGGCTTGAGCCACCGCGCCCGGCCTCCCTGTAGAATTTTTGATGTGTTTGACTATGAGATGTTTCCCAAACTCTATTATGAGGTATTGTTTAATATATAATATATACTCCATATAATCTTTCCTTAAAAAATAAAAATTTCTTATTCTAGGTTACATCTGGTCTCAGAGGGTTTAGCCAAGGGTTGTAGAGCCTGAGTCTTTTCAACATCCTTTGATTCAGCAATATAAATTATCTTTATTTTGTGGCTGGGAGATTGAAGCACAGCGATGTTCAATAGTTTCTCTAAGGTCACACAGTTGATACTGGTTGAAGATACAACTTGATTATAGTCAGTTTGCCACTAAGGTTATGGTCTTAAGTCACTACTCTGTACTGCTGCTTATATGGATAATGACACATAATACAGAAACAATCAAGTTAACTAGTAAGGTAACGGAAATGCCTACAAATAGCAGTAAGAAAATACAGTATTATGAACAAGCAAATATAGTTCCTGTCAGATATTTGACAACCAATCTAATATGTTGACTAAGAGCTATAGGCACAAAAAAGCAATACTGGATAGAAAAGGAAAGGAGCAAAGTGTACCTTATCAGTGGCGGGGCTTGGGAAATTCAGGATGTCAAACAAGAAACAATACCAAAGACATATCTTTGGAATGTTTGTGTTAGAGCCGGGGAAAACCCCGAAGCAGGCACTAGGGCAGGGATCATGGCATTGGAAGTAGGAGAGCCACAGTCCTTGTGGGTCTCAGAAGACATTTGAGAATCTCTGCTTGCTCTGTGACCTTCACTTAGAAAGGGATCTTCCACTTGAGGAGCCCATCACATTGGGAGTGTATGGGTCACAACCAGTTTGCTACTGGGCACCCTTCCTCTTATTTTCTTCTGCCTGGTAAACAGAGTTTGTGTTAAGGAGCACTGTCAATGTAGAATGCTCCTCATTCCTTGCATATAAATATCATAATCTGTGAAGGCTGATACAGAGGTGACTGGGAGAAATAGAGAGAGGAAGAGCTTGTATATTATCTATATTTCATAGATAATATAAGGCTATACATAGAAAACCCCATAGGCTCTGACCAAAGGCTCCTAGAACTGATAAACAACTTCAGCAAAGTTTTGGGATACAAAATCAATTTGCAAAAGTCAGTAACATTTCTATACACCAATAACTTCCAAGCTGACAGCCAAATCAAGAATGCAATCCCATTCACCTTGTGAACATCTCATCGAAAAAGATGTCTTCCAGTCATTTTTAATATCTAGGCATATACTTAATATAATAAAAATAAAGAAGAGCTTCAACAAATAAAACATTGAAACTATATACCTCAAAATAATAAGAGCCATCTCTGACAATACCACAGCCAAAATCATACTGAAATGGGCAAAGACCAGAAAGATTCCCCTTGAGAACCAGAGCAAGACAAGGATGCCTACTCTCCACACTCCTATTTAACACAGTACTGGAAGTCCTAGCCAGAGCAACCAGGCAAGAGAAGGAAATAAAAGGCAGTTAAATAGGAAGAGAGGAAGTCAAACTATCTATTTGCATAGATAATATAAGACTATACCTAGAAAACCCCATAGACTCTGACCAAAGGCTCCTAGAACTGATAAACAACTTCAGCAAAGTTTTAGGATACAAAATCAATTTGCAAAAATCAGTGCCATTTCTATACACTAGTAACTTCCAAGCTGACAGCCAAATCAATCAAAAATGCAATCCTATTCACAATAGCCACAAAAGGAATAAAATACATAGGTATACAGCTAACCAGGGAGGTGAAAGACCTCTACAATGAAAATGACAAAACGCTACTCAAAGAAACCAGAGAAAATACAAACAAATGAAAAATATTCCATGCTCGTGGATAGAAAGCATCGATATTGTTAAAATGGGCATACTGCCCAAAGCTATTTACAGATGCAATGCTATTCCTATGAAATTACCAGTGACATTTTCACAGAATTAGAAGAAAATATTCTAAAATTTATTTTCAACCAAAAGAGAGTCTTAATGGCCAAAGCAAACCTAAGTGAAAAGAACAAAGCTGGAGGTTTCACAATACCTGACTTCAGATATACTACAAGGCTGTAGCAACAAAAGCAGGTTATTACATGATACTACTACACAATCAGACAATATAGACCCATGGAACGGGTTAGAAAACCCAGAAGTAAAGCTGCACAAGTACAACCATCTGATCTTCAACAAAACCAACAAAAACAAGCCCTGGAGAAAGGACTCCTTATTCAACAAATGCTGCTGGGCTAACTGGCTCCCACAGGCAGAAGATTGGTACTGGATCCCTACTTTTCACCGTACACAAAAATCAACTCAAAATAAAGACTTAAATGGAAAGCCTAAAATTAAAAAGGCCCTAGAAGAAAATCTAGGAAATGCCATTCTAGACATTGGCCCAGGCAAAGACTTTATGACAGAAGAACTCTAAAAGCCATTGCAACAAAAACAAAAATTGGCAACTGGAATCTAATTAAACTAAAGAGCTTCTGCACAGCAAAATAAACTATGGACAGAGTCAACAGACAACGTACAGAATGGGAGAAAATATTTGCAAACGATGAATCCAACAAAGGTCTAATATCAAGAATCTATAAGTAACTCAAATGAACAAGCAAAAACCAAAAGCCCCGTTAAAAAATGGGTAATTTTAAATAAACAGACACTTCTCAAAATGAGACATACATGCAGCCAATGAGCATATGAGAAAATGCTCAATACCACTCATCATTAAGGATAGACAAATCAAAACCACAATAAAATGTCATCTCATGCCAGTCAGAATGGTTATTATTAAAAAGTAAAAAAAAAAAAAAAAAAAAAAGCAGATGCTGATGAGGTTGTGGAGAAAAAGGAACACTTACACACTGCTAGTGGGAATGAATATTTTAGCTCTGCTACTGTGGAAGGCATTCTGGAGCTTCTTCAGACTTAACCCAGCAATACCATTAATGGGTACATATACCCAAAGGAATGTAAATTGTTCTATCATAAAGACACATGCACATGTATGTTTGTCGCAGCACTATCCACAACAGCAGAGACATGGAATCAACCTAGATGCCCATCAGTGGTGGACTGGATAAAGAAAATGTGGCACTTATACCCCATGGAATACTACACAGTTATACAAAATGAGTTCATGGCCTTTGCAGCCACATGGATGGAGCTGGAGGCCATTATCCTAAGCAAACTAATACAAGGACAGAAAACCACATGCGACATGCTTTCACTTACAAGTGGGAGCGAAACACTGAGTACACATGGACATAAAGAAGGGAACAATACACACTGGGGCCTATTTGAGGGTGGCGAGCAGGAAGAGGGTGAAGATCAAAAAACTACTTATCACGTATTAGGCCGATTACCTGGGTGACAAAATTATCTATACACCAAACCCCCATGACACACAATTTACCCATGTAACAAACCTACACATGAACGCTTTGAACCTAAAAGTTGGAAAGAAACAGAAAAAAAAAAAAAGAGAGAGAGGTTGAATGAGTCAAAGGGATGTTATTAAAAACAATGGAGAAGCAAAGGACTCTTTCAATATAATTGGTGACCATGAAAGCAGATATGGGGGCCAAGCAGGGGGAAAGCTGAAAAAAGAGATGCTAATGGCAATGAGAGAAATTAGTGTTCCAGAGAGTTCTGTTATATTGTGCTGTGTTATAAAGCTGGAAAAGGCTAAGGTGAAATAACCCTACCAGTAAGAAAAGAATAATTGAGTTTGCTAGTGTCTGAGCTAAATGCTGGCCAAGTAGAATGAACTTTTTAATGCACCTTCTGGAGTCATTTTCACATTTTTTTGTGACTCTCAGGCGTTGACTATGAAATTAGGAAGGTGATTTCTTAAAACCAAATAAAGTTGGTTATTGAGGTACATAATGTTTTATTTTCCAGCATGTTTTTACAAAGCAATGGTGTTAGAAGATCACCCTTAGATTATGAGGATGGTGATATATTATTTGGACAGTGATGTATTGCTGTAGTCACATTGGTCCACTGAAATATAAAACCATTTTATCCAGAGATCAAGAGGTGATGTTAGACCAAGCTTGCTTAACCTTGAGGTAGCGCTGGAGTTAATTTATATGTGAACCATAGGTGATTTGCATCATAAACTAAAATATAACTTCAAAAAGATTTAAACTCTCCATAATCTCCACACATATAAAATGACCCTTCTCCTAAGAATTCTGATGAGTTTCTAACAGCAAGTTCTTACAAGGCTTACAAATCAGCTAAATGGACTTTTTTAATCACTATAAAAATGAAGCCTACTTGCAGCAATCAGAATGCCAATTATTTGATCTGAAATTTCTTTCAGAGAAATTATATTATAAACTATCAAAACTCAGAATAGAACTGATTATAGTATGGTATTGCATTCGTGGATCTCTCATCAATGGCCAGGAAACATTACTGAACAGTCAAATATACACAGTTTCATATTCTACCACGTCAGAAGTTTTGAGAAGACAAAGGTGATATGATTTCAGTGTTTTCAGAAAAACTCTGAGGATTCATTTTATATCAGAAACCCATGGAATTATGTTGCAAAAAGAAACGTGTCATCTTCTTGTTCTGTGGTAGAAGGCAAAGAATAGAGGAAAAATTATTTGGCATAAGACTTCTTTTAAAAATAAATACTTCAGTATGATTATCTAATTTAATGTTTTATCTGTTCAGCATGGATTTTTCCTTTTTATTACATTACTGTTCTATTTTTCTTTACAAAAACAATTTTGGTAAATCTGACTCCAAACCATCTTGCTCTGAGGGATGGAAAGTAATCTATATCCAAACAGACTTATAATGAGAGGTTCAGGGACAGGCGTGTGACTGCACCTGATCTAGGGTACAGTGAGTTAATCCCAATCCTCTTTTAAGTTTTAATTTTTTTAGAGATGAATGTTTCACCATGTTGCAACCAACTTGGTCATAAACTTCTAGGCTGAAGGGTTCCTCAAGCCTCAGCCTCGCAAGTAGCTGAAACTTATAGGCACACATCACTGCATCCAGCTAAGCCCAAGATTCTTTCAGATATCATTGGAAAGACAAGTGAAATTCCTAAGTCAAGACCTGCCATGGGTCTCTGTATAGTTAGAGCCCACCTAAGAATCGAGCCAGCACAGAGTAAAAGAGCTCAGAGATGGATAGAGGGAGGGGGTAGTGGAGACAGGAGAAGGCAGATGAAATACTGATGACATTCTTTGAATATAGATCCTCCTGACACTGTCTCTCTTACTGCTGGATTTTTCTATTGTGCGAACTAATAATAACCCTTTTGTGTGTAGGTATTGTTATTGCTGTAAGCACATTTATAATGGGAAATATGTCACTTAAAACTTAAACATTTAAGTTTACAGAAGTTGATACTTGAAGGTGGGATAAATTTTATAATTTTGAATTGACTGAGTCAAAGCATAATATGAGGAAGGTACAATTTGTCTATACCAGGGAGACCACTGACATTACCTGTAATGCAACAATAAAGTAGTGGGCTAAAATATGCTTTGTTATATTTTAGGACTCTGGTGATGTACCCACTGTAACTGGAATTTTAGGTTAGTAGGCATAAAAATGTCAGGAAGACAGCTAGCTACATCTTTTATCCTAAATCCTTAAAGAGAGGCCAAGGGTGTGTCTCCAAATCTGACACATCTGAAAGCAGAAATGAGGGGAAAATACTGTTATTTTTAATTTTTTTCATTTAGTCATTTGTTTGTTTGTTTGTTGCTATAAAGCTACAATTATCAAGTCAGAAAGATACTGGCAGAATAATAAACTAATAGGTTAATGGAAGAGAAACGAATGTGCAGAAATAGATTTGGCTTTCCCTCAAAGTCACACCCAGGCCATTCAGTGGAGATGCTAAGTCTTTCACCAAATAGTCTGGAAAACTGGGATAAACATACGGAAAAAAATAGCAATTTCAACCACTATCTCCCAATAGTAAAAATGTAATTTAAGACAACTGTAGACCTAAACATTAAACTTATACTATAACATGTCTGGAAAACAACACAGACAAATATTTCTGTAAACTTGAGTTAGGCAAGGATTGCTGGGAAAAAAGCAAAAAGAAAAAAGAAAGCACTAACCACAAAAGATGAAGAAATAATGCATTCTATTTCATCTAAATTAATAAAAACTTCATCAAAAGACACCATGAGAAAACAAAAAGGCTGGAACAATATTCGTAATACATATATCTGACAATAGGTTTGCAGCTAGAATATCTAAACTACTGCAACTAAGTAATAAAAATAAACCCACAACAGTTAAAAATGGATAGAACATGGAAACACACTTCACAAAAGAAAAAATTCTAGTAGCTAATAAGCATATAAAAAGATACCCAATATCATTAGTCCTCAAGGAATTGGCAACTGAAATCACATCATGCCAAGCAGAACACAATGGAAAGAACTGATAATAGCAAATGTTGGCAAGGATGTGGAGCAACTGGAACACTCACCCGTTGCTGGTGAGTGTAAAATAGTATAATCACTTTAGAAAACTGCTGGACATTCTTATGAAGCCAAACATTTGCTTACCCTATGGTTCAGAAACTTCTCCCTTCAATATTTACCAAATAAAAAGGAAAATATATTTTTAAACACAAAACATTGCACATGAAATTTTAGAGCAGGTTTATTCCAAGGTAGCCTCAAACAGGAAACAGCCTAAATGCCCCTCAGCAGATATACAGAAAAATAATATGTAGTCATAACACTGGAATACTTTTCAACAACAATAATAATAATATCAATACAGAATTACTGATGTATGTAATAGTAGTAAATTACTCTCAAAGATATTATGTTAAACAAACAATAAAACCCTGACACCAAAGATTATCTACTGTGTGTTCCCATTTATATGAAGTTCAGGAAAGGGTTGTTTCTATGAATCATGTACCTCAAAGCACTTAGCTTAACCCAAACCCTAATCCTAAAAATGTTACTTCCATTTCAGGCTCAGTTGCATTCAGGGACTTTTCTCTGCTTACTCAAATTAAAATCTCCCTCCTGCTTCAATTCCACCCACTTCCCCATGTATCATACCCTAGGGGAAAGGAGAAAAGGAAACAGGAAGCTTTGGTTTGTGTACCCTATATGACAGAGTTTGTAAGACAGCCAGCAATGGACAGCCTTCACCCTACATTAAGTAGACATGTTTTTGGGGGGGGGTGTGGGCAGCAGTAAATCCTTACATCTTTACTATTTCTGACCTAGATAAATTAGCAGGAGCAGAAAGCAATAAAACTACTGACCTATGGTGATAAAACCAGAACAGTGGTTGCCTATTTTAGGTAGGGACTAACTTGAGAAGGGTTCAAGGTAACTTTCTGGGGTTATACAAAGGTTCTAGACTTTGACTACGGTGTTGGATATGTAAGTGTATATATCTTCAAAACTTACTGAATTGTAAAACTAAGATTTTTGAATTTCCTTATATCTAATTTTTTCTTCACTAAAAAATGAAAATTGTTATGATTAACAATACAACCTACCTTCCTTCCTTCCTTCCTTCCTTCCTTCCTTCCTTCCTTCCTTCCTTCCTTCCTTCCTCCATCCTTCCCTCCCTCCCTCCCTCCCTTCCTTCTTCGGTCCTTCCCTTTTCTTTTCTTTCTTTCTTTTCAGAGGTGATCTCACTCTGTTGCCCTGGCTAAAGTGAAGTGGCACCATCATAGCTCACTATAACCCTGAATTTCTGGGCTCAAGCAATCTTCCCACTTCAGCCAAAGCACTGGGATTACAAGTGTGAGCCACTGAACCTGGCCATTAACAGTATTTTTTCTCAGTGTAGGGAACAACAAGCAAACATAAGCTCTTAAGACCTTAGGTGGCTGTTTGTGGCCAGTAATCTGTGATTCCTGAAAATCAGGTAATGTTCAGTTTTATTGGATTGGAAACATTGAATTCTTTGTGAATAATATAGTTCCGAGAGAAAGCAGGATGTTAGGTTGAAACCAAGGAAAGCAGAGCTTGGATCTCCATTCTCATTCTTCTGTAAAATTCCTACTAGAGAAGTTGGTGAAGCACCACATTTAAATTTCCGAAATGAAAAGGCTTTCAGCCTAACATCTATATTCAGCACAATGATTAATAAAGTGAATGTCTGGAATAGAAACATTTTCTGATATGGAAGAAATGAAAATTTAACTCTGAAGAACCCCTTCTTAGGAAGCTCTTTGAGGATGTGCTTCAAGGAAATGATGTGCTTAGGAACACACAGGATCGCCTCTGACCCCACGCAGGATCAAGGAAAGAATACAAGAAAAGTCTCAGCATGGCCATTTTGTATGCCAGGAGATGAAGGCATCCAGTTTCAACTGAGCAGGATGAAGGCTGTGGGAGAGGATTCTCCAAAAGCAAAACAAGTGTGTGCCAGGGAGTTGGGTTAAAGGAGGGGTTGTGTCAGGAGATGACATCAGAAAGAAGGTTTCTCATGTCAGGCAACTGTCCAGGTTGCAGATTACTGCAGGCCCTTCAACAAAGCCTTTAATGTGATCCGAAGAGAATCAGCCTGTGAATATCTGCCACACAGAAGACACCAGTGGCTGGATTACAAAAGCACCGATGATGTAAGACATTTGCTACATTTCCCCCAAACATCTCACTCCTTTGCAGGACCCAGGAAGTATGGGGTTGGTAGGACAGTTGAAGGAAAAGGGAAAGGACAGACTCTATTGTAAGTCTCTGAGTCTAACCTGAGAGAGCCTGAGCTTGTTTAGAAGGGAAACTGAGAATTCCAAACAATTCAGGTTTAACTTAGAGTAGTCTGGACATAATTCGTAAAGATAGTCACAGTTAACTTTTTCTTCTAAATGAAAGTAACTGGAAAGGGATGGGGAAGGAGAGTTGACAGATCATGTTTAAACATAGTGGTTAGAGAACCAATCGCCTCTACTTTCCCTTGCTTTCACCCACTGAGCTCGAATTATTCAACAATCTACTTACAGTCTCTGCCACCTGCCTGTTCTGATGATCAAAGAATAAGCATTTTTTTCTTCCATTACAACCACCCATGTTTCATTCCCGGTCACCAAATGGAGGTGCACCACAGCGTCTGACCCAACATATTAGCTGTTTACATCATTGTGCCTATGTAAATATTGTTCTTGTGTGAATCTACATAGACCAATATGATCACATTCTCAATCTGATAAAGCTTTGCACTTTCCTTCAGTTATATTTTGCCTTAACTTTTCAAGACTCAAATGAGAAATCAGCAACTACGTTTTTAACACAATAAAGACTCGTAATAATTTGTTAAAATACTGACGTATGTATTAACTTACTTGTGTTTATTTGTATTGTTTATTTGCCTGCTTGTGTTTGAAATTATGGTATTGTACATTCTGAGGACGGTGTAGTGTTTGGATTTTGATATTTTTTTTTTTTTTGCTTAAACTTAACTTCTGCATATTTTTGTTGGTTTATTGAGTGATATAGAGTGAGTCTTCTTACGTAGGCTATACGATAGCCATGTTTAACCAGTTCTGCATCTACTTACATTCTGTGACCAGCAAAAACAGATAGTTGGATGATAGGTAAGTAGGTAGAGATATGTAGGTAGATAGATATAAATATTTACATGTAACAATACACATAAATATTTCCTATATATGTAATATAAATTGTCTAAAATTGAGGCAAGTTACTTCTTAGTATTGTGAAGATTTATTGAAATAATTTACATAACAATATTGCCTATCAAACAGGTGCTCAAAAATATTGCTTGTTATTTTCAGAATAATTATGCAAAGTTATTCTCTCATCCTATAGCACATTAAGAAATATGGGCACATTCCAATTATAAAAAAGTGGAAAGCACAGTATTGGGATTTAGAAGAACTAATTTTCAGTCCTGCCTTCTGCAATAAGCTAAATTTGTGACTCTTACCAAAATGTTCCAGTTCTATGGGCCATAATTTCTTCATCTATAAAATTAAAGGGCTAATATATACTTTCTCTCAATGTTTACTTCAGCCTTAAATGTCCACGATTGTATTACTTTAATAGCTTTTCAGTTAGAGAGGTTTTGTTAAACCGAACTAATTAAAAGGGAAATTTGGAGACAAAGAAATGTATTTTTTCATGGCCATATATGCAATAGACTTGGGCAGAACAGATTAAACAATAGCTTGGGGTTGTTACATTTAACAAATATTTACTGAACATTTAGTATAAGCAAGATTATGTAGTAAAAGACTAGACTCAGAACTGGGACACAAAGGGATTTCTGCAAATTTGGGGCACCATATCTCCGGTAAAGTAAAAGTAAGATTCTGTATTTATTAGTAATTTATCTGGAAAGCTATAGCCACAGCACAGCACCTTATCTGCACAGATTTAGCACTTTATTTGTATAGCCCTAGTACCTCAAACTTAGACTGATATGGGAAATAAATGCTACTCGTGAATATGCTTTTCTCCCTGGTAACATTCTGGAGCCAAGTCCATCTGTCAATGGCCGACCCTGTGGCAGCTGAAAAACCACTTTGGGAACACTGCCAGCTCCTGCTTCTGGGCTGATTTCTAATAGATTTCCTACCTTTGTGAATCCCGCCTCTTTACTTCAGCTGCCATCCTGTCCGCTAACAAAAGGAGCCTCTCAGCTATTTAATGTACGTGTGGAAAGCCAGGTGGCCCAGTAGATGGAAGCACATCTGGATTACCATTGCTTTTTCCCACTGACATGCACAGATGTAGTACCTCATTGCAGCTGGCTCGCCTGCTTCAGAGTTGCTTGTGAAGGGCCAGGCAGTTTGATAGGTTTGATACAATGACTTTGGGTCATAGAACCACAGAAGTGACATTAAAGCATTAGGATGGATGTAAGATGTCATGACTCAAACACTTCACAATTGACCACACACAAAAAATTTACCTGGGATAACAGAAGTACTCAAGTGAAGAAACTGAAGCATTCAGGAACAAACCACATCTGCTCCCTTTGGAATTTGATGACACCTTCTGATGAGGATGTGACTTCAGATTCCCATTTTTAGGAAGGTTTCATTAACACCACCAAATGTGGGGCCAAAAGTTAAAATAAGACAGGTTTATTTCATATGGCACATAATTTCATCTGGTAAATGCTGTGTTCTCCCGCAGCTTGACAATAAGTACAAAGCTAAATAAAAATGGTAATTATTTTGTAAGCTTTCCTCCAACTTACAAAAAAAAAATGAAAGAAAGATACCTTGGGACTTATTTTCGAGATACAGATTCTTGAAATTCTTTATTCTTTTATCAGCTCTGTTGCCCAAGGGAAAATCTGTACAACAGGCATCATATGTCTTTAATAATGAAGCAAACTACTGTAGCTCAAATCTTTCAAGCAGCTAAGAAACTCAATTGTGTGTAGGAAATGCCAGAAGAGTTTGTTTTACTAGAGCTATAAACTCAGCAACATTCAGGGTGTAGGCTCATTTCAATCGAAGGCAGCAAGACAACACTGATGAAAACATTTTATAGGATAATCCATATGGACTGAGTCTGAGGAAGATTTTCCATGAAGCAAATACCTTCCTTATAAACCAGAGAGTTCTAGAACTCTCCTACTCCCTTTTTTCCATGTGTCTGTTTAAAGGTTCAAACTCCATAGGACTTCTCAAAACAATTAAAGTTTCATCCTTCTTGAAAAAGGGAAAGGATATATTTTTTAAGTGTCCTATAAAATTTCTTCAACTGATAGGTTTCCCCTATGATCTAATTTACAAATCTGCATTTCAGATTGAAATTGTGGAATTGCAGTTAGCAACGTGACAAGATGCTGTTTCTAATGACACTTTAGTACATGAGACAGCACATTATATGTCTTCCTGGCAAAGAACAATAACTAAAGGATGTTATTAAATAAAATAGATACATTGAAGATAAGGATAAAAATAATTGTATTTAAAGCATTTTGTATACATTTTAGCCATCATTTCCATATGGTCTTCTATGATCTTCAAGTTGATGTTCTGTTAAGTACTATCCTTTAATCTCAATCCAAAAAAGTCAATCTCAATCTCAATCCAAAAAAGTCAATTCAGGGTACTATACATTCAAACTCACTTTTCTTTAAAAACATCCATTCAGCAGAAACATGTGTAGTTTTAACGAAACAAAAGGAGCAGGTTTACTTAGGTATTTTTATATGGGAGACCTCGGCACTGTGAAAGCATCATCCTAAAAACAGACCAGCTTTGTCCTTAGCTGGGTCAATTAGGGAATAGCATTGAAACTACTTGGGTGCCTTCGGTAAATTGAAAGATCATATGAGATCTTAGCTAATGTGCTTTCTAGCTTTAAGACTCATCATAGGTCTAAAATTTACATGTCACTTGACAACAAGCCTAATTCAGGGCAAAATCCAAATGAACTCAATGTAAATACTGCTCAAAATAATACCTTATTTTGAGAGATTAATCAGATTTAAGATTCCTTTTACAAGTGACCTCTTTTATAACTTACAAATGGTAAGACTCTATCTGTCTGTCCTAAAGTATCTGGACAGCCCAACTGAAATAACTCAGTGTTCCTGTTTCAGAACTTAGTGTATTAGACAAATGTCCTTACTAAAAACTTTTTTAGATACAGTTCTAAAAGGCATGCTTATGTGACTTTCTAATCTAGAATAATTTAGAAGCAGAAAATTAGAAGGGGGCATGACCGTATTGGCAGGCCATCAAAGAGCAGCAAGAAATGACAGCTGACAGCCTGACAGAAAGGGGCATGTCTGAGGAACCATAATATACACAAAATCGTTTTAAAAGTAAGGACAACAAACTGACCCCAGTATTTGAAAAGCACAGCCTTTGGGACAAATGTCTCCTGGAATAATTACTTTACTAGATACTATACAATTGATATGCACAATGACGACCCTGAGTTGTCAGAAAAGCATTGTTATGCACCCTGCTCCAATAAGGAAGGAAGTACTGAACAGGTCAAAGAAATATTATTATCAAAATACTTAGCTTACTTTTTATAAGCATCAGTAATTCAAGAGGTTTATTTTGTGGAAAATCTCATTCCCAATGACGTTAGACCACTAAGAACCAACTATGTTTACAGGAGAATATAAGATACTTAATATTCCTGCCAGATGCTGACTCATAGCTCAGGAAATAAAAGGGAAAACAGATGATTTATTTGTAAACTAAAAAGTGAAATACAGCTACAAAGTCTTCATAATTGTAAGATTTAGTATCTTCAAAATGTTTCTTTGAATACCTGAACATTCATTTTCCACTCTTCTTTGGTCCATCACTTACATTGTTTCCAACAGTGTCCTAATTGAAACTATGCTATCTCAAGATGCTTTGTAGAATAAATACAGAACGAAAGGCCAGAGATAAATCAGAAGGACAGGTGTTTGTTTAGGTAGCTGTGGAAAGGAAGGACAAGTTTCCATTCTCTTAACACAGTGGTGCTGGCTTTGTTTCTCTGTAATTCCTCATCTGTGCCAGACCAGGGGCATTTGGAATGGCTCCCTTCATGGTTGCAAATGCTTTTAGCAGTTCCAGCTTCCTGTGTCCACAAACCAAGATGTGTCGCAGAGCAGAGAACATTTTCTTTTCTTAATTCTCTCTCATAGAGGCTCAGAAGACCTCTTTTCTGTTATCCTCAAAAAGACTGTCTCCAACTGCACTCTCATGAATTACGTAAATCCATGTACCTGAGGCCTGTGGCCGGCAGAATGTCACTCGGTAATTGGCTTAGGTCTGGATCGTTGACATAATCACTGTGCTATGTGGCATGAGATTTGCCTGAGACATTCGATCCCACCTTTGAAGCTGTGTTAGGGGAGGTGACCCTGAAGGAGTCAACATCTGTTTGAAAATTGGGTTTTTGTGAATTTGAGGGGAATTCTAGGTAGCGACAATCATTGATTGCTGCAATAAAATAGACATTGTATGTATAGCATTTTCCCTTTCCTTTTGATTTTTTCTTTGGTATGGTTTGCCTTACATAAGAAAAAATATTTTTGATTTAATAATGGGAACTTTTTGGGTCATAATGACTGGAATCCATTTAAATTGTTTAAGCAAATGAGGAAACACTGGAGTATAATTAAGATACATTGTCTTGTTTTCCAGAACAGTATACTTTCCCTTTTTCTAGGGAAAGTATGTTTCATGGGAGCAGCCTTACTTCATTTTTACATGCACTTACACTTTTCTGGTAATAAGCACTGGTTGAAAGAGGAACAAGTGATTCAAACTCAGCCAATCATAGTTTCCTCTGTCCCTGCCTGGATTGTAATTGAGGGGATATACACACGGTTCGAGCCAGTTCTGACTGCCTTCCAAAGAGTTTTATAAGTAGGAATTGTGAAACTTGAGGGTGATTGAAAGCCCATTTTGTTTTGTCTTGAAAAACTGTGCATGCCCAGAGCTGCTGGTGGTCATTGCTTCAGCCTTGTGGAGAAAGCAGCTTTCAGAGAATAAAGCCAGAACTCAAAGATCAGCAGCAGGAAGAGGTGGAACAAAAGAATCCTGGAGATATCGCAGCACCTGATTCTAGTTGTTCCAGCAGCAGCATTCTTAGCCTTCCAGTTTATTTGGGTAGGCAGTTTCCAGAATAATCTTTTCCCTTTGTTTCTTCTATAGATTGGCTACATATTGCTAATTTTCTTTTCCAAAATACTGAACTAATTTACACCATAACTGACATATTTCATGATAAGTCAGCATGGGTTTATTTTTTAAAAGATTATATACCGGATATGTTTTAAAATGCGTGTATTACAGAAAAGTAGTAGTTGTGAAGGAAATCTTCTGTAGCAAAATATACATAGACTTTAGGGTCAGGCAAGTCTGAATCCAAAAATCATATCCTCCTGCTTGCGAACCACATAATTTGTGGACAGTTAACTTGAGTTTCAATCACTTCCGTTACAAAAATGGACATATCAATGCATAGCCCGCATCCAGTTAAAAGCCCAGTATTTAATTAACACCTCTCCTTTTTCCTGGAAGGTAAAGATCTGTTTCATTTCTAATTTAACCACAGATTTTTTTATCTAGGGAGTTCATGTTACTCACCTTTCTGCACATCATCTTAATTTTTACCAGAGAGGTTTAAAAATCTCTGTAAAATCTATTTTTATAATGTTTAATATCTCAAGATTTTTAAAACACTGTTATATCTTACATTAAAAGTGATGAATTTGACCAGGCTCCTGCAATCCCACACCTATAATCCCAGCATTTTCGGAGGCCAGGGTGGGGTGATCGCTTGAAGCCAGGAGTTTGAGACCAGCCTGGGCAACATAGTGAGACTTCATCTCTATAAAAATTTTTTAAAAATTAGCTGAGCATGATGATGGGCACCTATAGTCCCAGCCACTTGGGAGGCTGAGGTAGGAGGATCACTTGAGGCTGCAGTGAGCTATGATCATGCCATTGCACTGTTGCCAAAGTGACAGAATAAGACTGTCTCGAAAAACAAATTTTAAATGAACAGTTTGTATCAATGCAAAAGAAGTAGCTCTTACCTTTAAAATTACCATTTGGAGAATAATAGTACTTTTTGATAGTATTCCATTGCTTTTTGAACCATTCATGAGTTAGACTTTTTTTTTTTTTTTTTTTTTTTTGGTTAGTGTCATTAAGCCAAGTACAAGGTGACAAAATGGACTGGGACTTTAGTATTTCCAAGAAAGCCACTCCCAATCATCAACCAGCAAAAAACCTCAGAGACAGGCTCTCCGGAACAAATTAGTTTATTTGGGAATAGCAGAGGGTTGCAATCCAGGATTTCATGCTGTAACCAAAATAGGCATATTCAAGGGAATAGGAGCAAAAGGAAGATTTGTAAAGCCAAAAAGAATAAATCCACTTAAGTTGCTTTAAAACAAAGTTCATAGGTCATAGAAATCATTGCAGCTATTGGCATTTGGTCAAAAGTGCACCCAGCCATTGCTAGTTAAGTGACCTTGTGCAGGTGGCTTATCTGGAATATGACAGTCTTGAGGAATTTCTTGTGATAAGTGCTGCTACTGGTCTATGTGCAGAAATGTCTTGTGAAAAGTCCTGTCATAGGCACATATGCATGAAAACTCCCAGCCATGGCCTCTCAACTCCATTTTGTTAGAATTTGAAATAAGTGACTCCATTTTGGCACCGGTAACTTTCATGTAATCTTTATATTCTCTTTTCTTTGCTCAGTAACACTTTGTTGCAATAAATTCGTATCTTTGGATATTTAAGGGTACACTTAGAATAATGGAAAATCTACCTGTGTGAAATCATTGGCTTTGTGAGGTTGCCAATTCTATACTAAAAATGTATATAACCGTATAAATGTCATGTGTTAATGAACTTTTATAGCAAAATCATGACTCTATATGATTTATCAGAATTCCTATATTGATAGTTATGTCTTTGTAGACTTTTCAAACTTAATTTGCAAGTTGTATAGGAAATATTCATTAGTATATATTCTTGCAGTTTGAATTATTTTTAAGGGTTTAATGAATCATTTCAGCAAGTTCACTTTAATTCAAAGAGAATACTTTATTGCTTAGCCTTAAATTTTAAATTTATATGTATGCTCACTTCAGAAAAGCACCTTAATTATTTAAAGCTTTTCTTAACATATGCAGATATATAACAATAGTGTTTTGAAAGCCGAAACACTTTTATATCAGAAGAGACTAGAAGAAATGGGTAAGAGTAGAAACACTGCTGGTTTTCATTTCCTTAACATACATGTGTCAGCTAAAGGCTACTTTTCAGGTCAGGAAAACTTGTATGCTAACCCCTTCCGATGAGAGAATGAAGGAACCATGTTGGGACTGTGGCTTTTTTAAGTAAAAGAATATTGTAATATTCAGAATGGTACAGATGTGTGTAAACATAACCTTACATTCAATTTAAAATTATTTTCTTTTATATTTTGGGGAGGCATAAATATCTGTAACCCACAAATATATACACATATACATCTTTAAACTTATCCTTATTTTTTTCATTTACCAAATATTTCTGAACAAGCAGTGAAGTTTTCAAATCTCAAATCTCTTTGTAATTATTTCACCATGACACTTACTCCAGAAAGCCTCTAGACACTTATTCCAGGAGACAAAGGATCAGGTATTACATAAGGCTAGAGTTGTACTCAAGAAACTTCAGAAGTAAAAGGTATTAGAGGAAATTGGAAAAGTGCAGAATGTTGAGTGTTACTTGAAGTAAAATAAGCAATTTGATTTCTCTTTCATTGAATCCTTATTCTTCCCGAGAAACACACATACACACACGCTTATATACATGAACATGAACTCGCAGAAATCACTGTAGTTATAGAAACCTTAGCCAGTTGGCAGTTTGCTGCTTTTTTTCAGTGGGCGGAGATAACAAAAGTGAAAGACATATGTCTTTAGTTTTTACTCTAGATCTGCTTTTGAATTTGAGGAACCCGCTGAGGTTAACAGTCATGGATATTCTCATTCTATGTCTCAAATAGGTAAGGAGGAATGGTAGATTATGGCATACATTCAGGATGGGAGTTTTGTTTCATTGCTATCAGGGGAAGTTTGTGAGGAAGTTAAATATCAAAGTAGTTATGAGTGTTTTTGGTAAAGGCAAAAGCAACTGGTAATCACTGAGAAATTATTAGCATCAGGAGGAATATAGGGGTGAGTGAGACTGAAAGAATGAGAGACTGTGATCATAAAGGGGTATATGGGATTTCAAGATTTCCGAAGGGTAGCAGCAGCTCCTCTTCCCGGATCTCAGTATGTAGAGGAAGCAATGACTGTGGTATCTATGCTTCAACACTTCTTTAGAGTAATAGAAGATTAGAAAATGACAGCTGTGAGGAGGGGTAAAATATGGTATGAAACTCAAAGAAGTAAGGGGCATTGCCCAAGGGTAAAAGAATACATGTTTGGAAACTGCAATGCTTTCTATCATAATGAAAATGATTTAATCTCTGTTTTGCAGTCAGGAAGGGCATTCTGCAAAACATAATGGGTATGCATTCTGTTGTCTGAGAGTAGTGTCAGGTGAGTCCACTTTCCTGTTATTTGCTAGCCTCCTACATACTGGCTTGATGTTGATACATTACCTTTTAATGAATACATTCATTGAACAGTCAAGATGGCGAAGCAAAATAAACACACTGAACATTTTATTACTCATTAGAGATATTTGGTCATTTGTAAGGTTGGCATATGGCTGTGTTTTCACTTCCATTTTCTTCAGCTAAGTCATAATGCTCAATTGTGTCTTCCTTCAAAATGTCTCTTATATTTATACATTCCTCTCTATTCTCTTTTTCTCAGGAGTAGTTCAGTTGGAAATCCGAAACTATTTTCTCCAACTCTCACCTTTCTTCCATTTCAATCATTTTAATGCATTAGTATGATTAATCTTTGCAGAAGAATGATGTCATGATCTAATTTTATTGCTCAAGAACATACACAGTATTGATTCTCCACTGGGTACAATATTCATTTCTATTAAGTCCTTCATAAATCTATGTCTTTAGCCTTATTCCCCACCACACCCCACCAAGCATGGTCTACTCTACTTTGGCTGTTGCTCTCTCTGTCCTGTGGCATAAAATGTTTACACTCTCATTTGTGCATTTCCTGATCCTATGTCATCTCCTTCGATTCACCTTGCTTTTCCCATCAAGGAATTCAAATTCTGCTCTGCTTTGTGGCCTAATTATTGGCCTGACAAAAAAAAAAAAAAAAAAGTCATTTGCAATATTCCCACCTACCATGACCTTGTCTCAATTTTATGCATATAACTATTTCCTTGTTTTGTCTCTCAGAATAGGTTTTAAGCTATGTGAGGGAAAGTGCCATCTTGAATGGCACAATCTTGTCTACTGCCATTGTGCTTAGGAACATGATATTGGTGCTATATAGGCAATCATACAGAGCTGTTACTATGTTCTCAGTTCTCATCATTGTGCTCTCAGTATGCCATTAAAAATATAACATATTTCTCAACTAATTGTCTTGATATTTTTCAATGAGTTTTATCAGATGTTGACTGCTTAGTATGACATTTGTATGTTGCTTGATAATTTTCCATATCAGAATTTGCCAAAAACTACTGCCTCTTCTGAATTAGTCACCTGCTAAAATAAGCTCATAAGAAAGCCATCACTAAAATTACCAAAGCCAAAGCACAAATGGACTTTGATTACAGGTGGATGTGAACATTCAGATAAAAAGTTTGACTATTCAATTTGTAAGTCTCCATTAAAAGACACTCCAACGACCTCAGCTTTAAGCTTCAGGAAAGCCAATTCAATTTGTAGTTTCATAACCTAAGAAGCCAGACACTAGGCTACTCAGTGCTATGGCAGAAAGTAATATTCAGAATCATATGAAGGTCAATCATGAGTAAAAACTCTGGTTCAATAAAAGAAATAAAAAATGAATAATTTTAAAGCGATGCATAACATAGCATTTCGTTGCAGTTAATTCTATTTTCCACCTCTTCACTAGAAGACAGTCCAAACATGAGAAATTATAATTCTCTTTAAACCCTGGAAAACATTTTTGTGAAGAATTAAGTGTGAAAGTGACTTAGGTTCAAAAGTAATGAAATTATTCCTATGCCGCAAACTTATATTGAAAAGAAATCGGACAAACTAAATTTCTACAGTCAGGAGAAGGGAAGTCAGGCAACACATTTTGAGGTAGAAGACAACTCTGCTTAAGTTTTGTGTGGCTTTTGCTCTGGCTGTTGCCATTATTTTTCTCCATTGCCTTCCATAAGTTAGAGTAATGTGAATAAGCATTCTCGTGTCCTCACCTGCAAAATGAAATAGTTAAATCTGATCAGCCCTTCTACAATGAGCCACTACGTAACAAAAATCTGATGATCATTTCAGTATGTTGCAGTTAGTGAACTGCCTTGCATGAATCTTTTGTAAAACAGGCAAGTAAAATACTAAGGGGTAAACTATATGTTTGGGTACAAATTCTTCCATGGGAAAAACTATTTGTCACATCAGAAATTAATTGAGCATATTCTCTGCACAACCACGTGGCACTGATATGGTTTGGCTCTGTGTCCCCACCCAAACCTCATCTTAATTCTAACCCCATGTGTCAGGGAGGGAGGTGATGGATCATGGGGGTGGTGTCTCCATGCTGTTCTCATGATAATGAGTGAGTTCTCACGAGATCTGACAGTTTCATAAGCATCTGGCATTTTTCCTGCTTGTACTTCCCTCTCCTGCCACCAGGCAAAGAAGGTCCTTCCTTCCCCTTCACCTTCTGCCATGATTGTAAGTTTCCTGAGGCCTTCCCAGCCGTGTGGGACTGTGAGTCAATTACATTTCTTTTCTTTATAAATTACCCAGTCTTAGGTATTTCTTTATAGCAGTGTGAAAATGGAGTAATACAGATACACTGCTTTGTGGTTGGAAAAAAAATGAAAGCAAGCCATGGAATATAAAGACTTGAGCGCTAAAGAAAGAAGACACACAAACATGAAATAATCACAACAGCGAAAAAACATTGCGTAAAGATAAGTCACCGGGAAATGTAACATGCTATGAGTTCATGAGTACAGGAAATCTGTGGGTCAAAAGACAAAATTCATTTCCCTTATTGTGTTGAAACATAGTATTTGTCTATGTGCTTGATGCTCATCTTATCTCCTTTGAGGGAATTTAAAGTGGGCTTTGAGCAGGAAGACTTTTCTCACAAAAGGAGTAATCAAAATCTGAGGTCTGCAAGAGGGAGAACAGAAGCATAAATAGGCTAGGGAGAGAAAAGAAAAGTTTGGAAATCAGGGGAGTGTGGAAATTAATCAGGAGGCGAATGCAAAAACTGCCAGTTCCTTCAGTGAAGCCAAATGATTGTCCTTCTGAGGCCCCTTCACCAGCTCATCAGTTTTGCTGTTTTAAGATATCTTCCTGGATTTCAAAAGCAGCACAGAATGAGTGTCCTTTCCCTGCAGCTTTATGCAGCACACACATAGCAACTGACACATCCAAGGCAGCTTCTAACCAAAGTTTTGACTACTTGTGAATTGCTGTGTAACACAGCGGTAAACATGGGAGAGGTTTAGGGTTGCACCTAAATAGATTTATTGTGTGTACATATTCACTTATAATTTTATTTATTGCCCTTCACTTAAGCCATTTCTTTTTTACGCCAAGTCTCTTCATCTGCGGCCTGAGCATGGCCATCTTTTCCTCTCCCATTTTCAGTGTCATTTCATTGTGCTGTGAAAAGGATTTCTCTATCCACACGCAAAATACATTCTGGCAACAGAGTCGTTGAATGTGAAAGTCACTGGTGTATCAGCTTCAGCGATTATATGAGGTCCTTAGGTTGACCATGAGTTTCTTTCCACTTTTCTTGAATATATTAAGGTTCTAGTTCTTAACCTTTAATATTTAATTCTGATTATAAATAATTTTTTGGTCAGTCTCCAGTTTAGGACTGTGATGTTTTAAAAGAATTAATTTTTCTTTATATTCCTTGGCTCAGAGCTTAATTCAAGTTAGGTTTCTTCTTTTAATCAAATATTTTCTTTTTCCTAGGCAGTTTCAAAGCAAGAATTATACACTAGTTGATAGAACTGATATATGTGCATCCACACCAAACTCACACAGTGAACAAATAAGACTCAGAGCCAGTTCATTGTTTATTAAGAACCATATGCCCAAATGGAAATAATTATATAGAAAGAAAGATACTCATAACTTTTTCCAGTTCACTCACCAAAAGGCACCAAGCTATTAGATTTTATTTCTTTAAAAAAATGAGGCAAACTCTTTCTTTTCTTAGAATAATAAGTTGGATTTTTTTTCTCTGCTCTGGAAAAATCAATTTGATAGAAAAGAAATTATACACTGAATAATGTCAGAAATGAGCCCACGGGAAAAAACTTTCCCAAGAAAAAAAGCAGAAGATCCAACAGTCTGACAAAATTCTCAGAAAAAAGATAAGTACAGGTAGGGCTGAAGAAGCAGGCTAGAGTATGAATCGAATTATGTATTTGAATTTGAAGATAAAGTACTCGACACTGGTAAATATCTACAGAACTCTTGTAGACACAGACTTCTTTTTCAAACAATGGCTTGCCACTCCTTAATAAACTTGGTATTTACCGTCACTCTGTACTACAGTCACTATATATTCTCAATTCTTTCCAACTGGTTTTACTCCTCATATGAAGACACCCTTTTTAACAATGCTGTTTCTAACACTAAAAGATTCCTTTCCTTCATTCCACCTCTCAGAAATTTTCTTAGCTAAGAACTAAAATAGAAAAAAACATAACAAAATTTTGGCTTATCCATGGGTCAAGTTCATGCAATCTAACCTACCAGTTGAGATAAAACAACGAGACAATTATTTTAGGTATGTTTTATCAACTCCTGTAGTGAATATTGCAAATCATTCTCAGCTCTTCACAAGTTCTTAATTTGACCCTCCCTCTTCCTCTTGGTGCAATGGACCTCTCCATTCAACTTTAAGGTGAAGTGATATGCCAGTGAAGGTCCACTGGTTTTCTGCTTCATCACCTAATAATCTGAGTTGATACTTCCTCCTTTTTACCTCCCTCTCAGGAAGAATTGCCCTCCTGTCCAAGTCATCCTCAATCCGTTTTCTCAATCCCAACCCGCTAACTGGGTTCAGTGGACCACACCGGCAATCCCAGCTACTCCAGAGGCTGAGGCAGGATCACCTGAGCCCAGGAGTTCCAGGCTGCACTGAGTTATAATTGCATCACTGCACTCCAGCCTGAGGAGCAGAGCCAGGCCTCCATCTCTAAAAAAGAAGAAGAAGAAGAAGAAAAAAAAGACATTTTAACTCTCTCAACCTCTGGTGGACTATCATCCTCAAATTTTATCTCTCTACTATCTCAAGGTATATTAAATATTCTCAAGGTGTATTACAAAGCTATCCTTTCTTTCTCTCTAAAAGAAAAAAAAAATTAAAAAATATAGTCCACATTTTCCACATTTGCCAGTCATCAACTGCTCACTCACTTCTCAGATCTTTCCAACCTCCTTCTTTTATTTCCAAGCATTTTATCATCACTTTTCTATAAAGAATCACTATTAACACTCTAAATGGTAGATTTAATGAGTTTTTACTTAGGACTTATCCTACTTTTCAGCAACATTTCTTACCATTGCCTGTCTTTGTTATTGTTGCTGTTACTTTTGTTCTAAAATTCACTGCCCTTTGTTACATAACTTCGCATTTTCTGCATTCCTTACGTCTCTCTTCATACTACCATCTACCCATTCTCTGGGCTTATCTGCCTCATACCATGTACTTGGGAGCTACTGGAAGGGTCTGAGTTCAGCAGTTGTATTTCCCAACTTCACTTACCACTTCTTTGTACATGGCATTTTCATTTGTAGCTCTAGTTCCTGACTCTCTTGAGATGGAGATTGAAATTTTAGCAGCACGCTGGGTGTTTCCACATGGATTAGCCTCATGCACTTAAAATTTAAGAAGTTTGAGATCAGACTCCTCACTGATCCTTGACTTTTGTACTGCTTGTTTCTATGTCAATTATTGGCATCAGTATTCTTCACCTTTAAATTTAACGGTTATTGTTAATTTTTATTTTCCTCAAAACCTCTTCTTGACATTTTATACAAAGAAAGAAAAAAGGCTAATTGTCATTGTTTCTGATGGTTTAAACTACCAAGTACTAAATAAATGTTAGTTTTACTATTTTCTCATTTTCCTATTTTTTCATTTTCCTATTTGATTTTTAACTGATAATAACAGACTAATAGTTTGACAAAAATTTTTAAAGGTTGTGAAACAATTACGTCTTTTTTCTTTTTGATTAAGATCATTTTGCATGGTTTTAGCTTATACTGTCATTTTGATAATTCCTCATTACTCTGCAAAGCAAGAAGGCCTGGGTACACTCTGAATTCAGTTTCAACAGTCTTTGCACACGGGCTGCACTGTGCATGGGGTGCCCTTCCTCAGCACCTTCATTACTCTTTTTAGAGGAAGGGCATCTGCAGATGGCAGAAGGGAAGTTTCGCCATTGGCTTTCAACCATCCTCCTGAGAATTAACCACTTCGGTGCTGTAGGCAGTTGAGATAATCAGCAGAAGCTTCTAGCAATATCTGGGCATCCTCCTGAGAATCACACTGACTTTAGTGTTTCAGAGAGCTACATTTATTAGCAATGGTTTTTCTGTAGTTCTGTCATTTCTGGAATTTCTGAAAGCCAGAAGTAACTTCCTGACATTTGCTTTACCGGCACTTCCAACATTTGTCTCTGTGCTCCTATAATAAATCATGTTGTGTTTGTAATACCTTTAGTGATGTCTGTTTTCTTGTCTGCCCCTGATTGATAAATCATTTGGCACCAGAAGCACTTCCTAGGTTAAGAATCACCTGAAGACAGTATTTTTTATTGGCTATTTCATTTAGTGAGATTTGTAGGCAGTAATGACTTTACCATTGGTGGAAAATGAGATGAAAGTCCATAAAATGCAGACAAAACAGTTACTTAAATTGTCACTTGTAGTTACCTGGCATACAGAGCCTAACAAAAGTGAAGCTGGAGAGTCCAAGGGACTTGGAAAAGAATGACAAGGAAGTGATGAGCACAAGGACTGTGGGAGAAGATGTCTACACTGAGATTAAAGGATGAAAATGCTCAGGATTTTAAATTCTCAGCTCAAGGCATGATCAGAACACTAGAATGCCTATACCTGGACTGGAATAATCTTTTATCTTCTGTAGCCTCAGGACTGATGTATTAAAAAATCAGACCCAAACTTTGAGGCTGCAGCCTGCAAAATTACCATGCAAGTTAAATTCACAGCCTCAACAGCTCTCTTCAGTAAAAGGTAGGGCATTGACCATGAATAAGTCAGGACGCAACCAGAAACAGAGAAACTGTTCTGAGAGCTTAAAGCACAAGGAATCAAAAGCAGAGATTTGGTTACATTGTTGATGAAAGCAGCTTAGAATCTGTTTAGGGTCACTGATACACATCCCTAACTGTAGCTCTACTGAAACGTCTCTGCTTTCAGCCCATCACCATCTCTGGTATAGCAACCGACGTAGGTTATAATTGGTAGCCCAACCCCTGACATTTATTTTCTTCAAAGTACATTTCAGAAGATCTTAAAGCACATCTCTGATTCGCACCACAACATAACACAGAGATTGGCCAGTGTTCTGTAGACCTGTGGTCAGCTCTTAACTCACAGTGGGATGATGGGCAAAGACTTCTGTGAGTCAAAATTTTCCAATAAATAAAATTTTAACATTGGCATAGATTGGTAGATTTCAAATACTATTCACTTTGGAATATTTTGTTAGAAGCGTTACTATGTGGGATTATAAACAGATTAAAATAGAGTTCCTATGAATGAGGGCTCTCCGTGCTGTGAAGCCCTGCCCAGTAAGCAGCCCCAAACTCTGCGCCAGTGCCCTCCCTGCCAGCCATGTAGGTGTTAAGGAGGATGTCCCCCAGCATATTTTGAAAATCACTACATTAGAGGATTTTAAGCTTTCTTCAGCTCTAAATATTATTTTTCTCTCACTTTGTAAACAGTCTTTAAGGACTTTATAATCCATAAGAAATTAAATTCAGTCTTCTTAGCTTAGACATTGAAGGCTATTTATAAACTGGTTCTAACTTGCTACACCTTTATTTTTAAATCATTTTCTTCACAGACATTGTGCTTCCATCATTTTGGACTAGGTCATGTTGAGGGAATTAATGTATGTTTAGAAAGCATTAATGTAATTTCTTAGTTCTAATATACTCATGTGCCTTCTTTCTGTGTGCCTAGAGCCCCGCTAATCTACCTACTTGCATCTTATGTATCCAAGGTCAACTTCTTGATTGATTTATCAATTGAGATCATTTAGTTTCCTTGATAAGTGAACCATTTAGGATTGTATTGACTGCAAGTAACAGAAAATCCTAAATATATTAGTAAATACATAAGGCTTTTTTTTTTTTAAACATATAAAGTGAGTAAAGGCAGCTCATAATTATATGATTGGTTTAAAATTACCGGAAATCTTGCATCCTTCTATCTTTCCCATCTGCCACCAAGCATGTAAAGTTGTCTCACAGCTAAGATAGATATAGATCTCCAGCATTGTATACACATTCCAAGCAGCTGAAAAAGCTTGTTAATAGTAAATGTTCCAGTTTTCTGTTTTTCCTTTTAAGCAGTAATCCCAGAAGTCCCACCCAACTTCCTCTTTTGCCTAGAATTTAGACACATCGATGAAACTTGTCATTTGGCACCTGAATAATGGTTCTATTATTGTGGAAGATAGAAGAATGGACATTAGATAGGTAACTCTTAGACTCTGACACAATAACAAATCTATTTGCTCCTTTGTGACTAGTCAATTTACAAAACTGTGAAATTCTATCTTATTTATCTTTACATTCCAAGAACCTGGCACAGTATCTCAATATATGAATGAATAATAATGAATCAATAACAAAATTGTCTATTTTAAACTGACATTTGACTAGCTAGTCAGAATGTCAAGAGTAGACCCAGTTTATGCTTGTACTAGTTCTATGAGAAGTACTAGGAATAACTGTCCAGGAGAGACAAAAATAATTTTTATTTGAGAATGATCCTTCAAAAGAACAGAACAAAAGCTGAACATTATTAACTTCATTTTTATGACTGCCTGTCAAAAAAGGCAGGGTATAATATATATTCCTGTATCCAATATTATTTTTTATTTTGTCCCCTATTAAGATCTTCTCTGAACTTTTCATATATATCTATCTAAATGATATGTAATACATTTTTTAATGGAATGTATTACATTACATTTAGATATATAAAGGAATGGAAGTTTGATTAAGCACATATAAGCATTTATTATTGTGCCACACCCAGAACATTTATTATTTTTGTATAAACTTTCCAACGTTTTACACATTAGAGTGAGATATCACATCCTGTTTTCACAACATTAAGCAGAAATCTCCATGATTTTAGAAAATCCAGGTTTTATCCTAATAAAATATCAAGGGAAGCGCCTGCACTTCTCATTAGCTTTAAGTGGTTCCTCAGCAACCAGTCACAAAATATCGAAACAGATCGCTATGGACTATGTCATCACCACAACAGAAGCCATATTTAAAACATCTATTCATCTATCTCTCTATATATCTGTGTACCTATCTATGATCTATCTATCCATCATCTATTTGCTACCTCTCTCCAAAAATAATGCAAATAGTTTATAAATATACATATACTGCAATAAGTGATATAAAATGAATTTTAAAATATAGGCAACAGTAATCAGCAAGAAAACATTAGGCTGAAAAAATAGCAGATCAATCCAGCAATTTAGTAATTAAATGAAATGTTTACCCTAATATTCTGCTCTCTTTCTAGAAAATGGTCGTTAATCTGGTTTTCAGATTTCTCATAACCCAGGAACATTCATTAAAGAGAACTTGGAGGTCAGTACTTGGGGATCCAATTAAACACCTCTCATGATCCCATAGAGACAGAGAGTAGAATGACAGGTACCGGAGGCGGGGGACAAATGTCTGGGGAATGTCTGGGGGTAGGGGCAGAGAGACTGGCTAATGGGTACATACATACAGTTAGAGAGAAGGAATAAACTCTAATGTTCTATAGCAGAGTAGGGCGACTCTAGTGAACAACAGTGCATTGTGTATTTCAAAATAGCCAGAAGACAGGACTTGAAATATTCCCAACATATAGACATGATCAGCGCTCAAGGTGATGGATATCCTAAATTCCCTGACTGGATCATTACACATTCTATGCGTGTAACAAAAATCACACGCACTCTATAATATACTGTGTACAAATATTATTTATCAATTTTTAAAAACCTATCAAGAGATTTCTGAACCTAAAGAAGTAAGATCGTCCGTGAACAGTTAAATCACGAGATCATCATTCTAATAGAAATGTTGACTCCTAGATCAGGTGACCGTGAAGGAAAATGGACTGCAAATGCACAACACACACAAAAAACGGAGTTAGAAGGAGGAAGTTATTGGTCATAGACACATTAGAAAAAGAGAGATAAATTTATCTTTGTGTTACTGTATACTGTGTTTAGGAAAATACAGCTTTATACCTCCAAGATGATATTGGTGTTCCCTGTGAGGACTGAGTTGAACACTGTTCAATGAGTTTGGGAAATATTGAATTAAACAATACTAGAAGAATTTCCTTATTTTAGGAATTTTCAAGGCCTTTAATATTTAATTTGCATCATGATTCTGTGAGGGGGAATAAAGTATGTAAGATTTCCCAGACTTTGTCGGCAATGACAGCATATGGCATGCTGTTTTCACTGAGCAGCTTTCCCTCTTGGACACAGGAAGACCCAGTCCGCTCTGCAGTTAGGTCAGGACAATATGAATGAGTTTTGACTGACAGGATGGGACAGAAGGGACAGTGGGAAGAGGACAAACCACTTCCATGCCTGGATTTTTTTTTTTTTGAAGTTCTTCAGTTTTCTCTTTTTCCATTATGACTCTGGAGGCAATAGATTTAAGATAGCACAGCTACAGGATGGATGAGAGTCCCTCGCCATTCTGTAATGAGATGTGATATAAATGAAAAATAAACTTTTGTTTTGTCCAGTTGTTAAGATTTTAGGATTTACTTGTAAATTCGTCCTAGCTTCTCCTAGCTGAGAATTGCAGTCACAGCTCCTAATTTTTGAACACTTACAAGCATCTTGTTTCTTAACATGAAATGTAGCTCCAAGATACATGACTGAAAAGTATACATCCTAGAAGCTGTTACTCTTTATTTTACCAAATATCCTGAGTTTTGTTTCAGAATGTTTTTATTTATTCACCTGTAAACCAATGCCCAAATAATAAGCACAACATCTTAAAGGAAGTAATCTAATGCAGATCAACAAGAGGCCTAAATTTTAGACATTTACTTTGATGCAATCGTGGTTTTAGACCTTTGCTTTGTCTGTTGGTCAGGGAAGATGTTGGAAAACAATTGGCTGTCATTTTTCCAGTCACTTCAGAAAACTGTGTTCAGGCTCCTGATCCCAGTGTCTTTCAGCCCTGGTTTGTCTCCCTGGGACATCGGATGTCATTTGTCGTAACACTATACTTCTCCAGTAAAGGAGAACTATCTATTCAAGTACCTGTTTTTATTTTACACACACACACAGTTAAACTCTACATCTGATTTGGATTTCACTAGTTTCCATAATGTCCCTTTTTTGTTCCAGAATCACGTCTAGGATACCACATTACATTTAGTTGTCATGCCTCCTTAGCCCCCTCTGGACTGTCGAGGACAGTTTCTCAGACTTCCTTGTCTGGCATTTCCTTGTCTGGTCAGGTATTCTGCAGAATATTCCTGTGATAGTTACTCTTATGTGTCAACTTGGGTAGACTACCATGCCCAGGTATTTAACCATATCGCCATCTAGGGGTTGTTGTGAAGGCTGACACCAATGATGTTGTGGCTAACATCAACCATGAATTGGCATTAAGTCAAAGATATTACCCTCGATAGTGTGGTTGGGGCCTCATTCAATCAACTCACTAGCTTTATTAAGCTTCAATTAATAAATGAAAATTATATATATATGATGTGCAATGTGATGTTTTGATACATGTATACATTGTGAGATGATTAAATTAAGCAAATTGACATATTCCTCATCTCACAAACTTACCATTTTCTTGTGGTGAGAACATTTAAGATCTACTCTTTTAGCAACTTTCAAGTATATAACAACCTGATATTAACTATAGTTATTATGCTACACAACAGATCTCCAAAACTTATTCCTTCTAACTGAAACTTTATATCCTCTAACCAACTTCTCCCACCCTGCAACCATTGCCCCAGTTCCCAGAAACTACCATTTTACTCTGCTTCTATGAATTCAACCTTTTTAGATCCCACATATACGTGAGAACATGTAGTACTATTTGTCTTTTGGTATCTGACTTATAATTTTGTTTCTTTATAAATGAGTGGAGTGGGGAATTTAAGTTGAGAAATAAAGATAAGATAGAAGCATCATTCTCAAAATTTTTTTAAGAAATGATGAGGATAAAGGAGAACCATAAACAATAATTCCCAGTTCTTATGGTAGAGACAATAAAGAAAATTATAATGACTTGCTGAGGAGTCAAACAACAGTATCCAGTCATCATGAGGCAAAATACCCAACAAGTAAATGAGGCAGCGTGTGGCAGCATGGGCTGAAAATGGTGAATCAATGCAGATAGAGGATGAGCCCTGGCACAAGCTCTCAGTCTTGGGGCAGTCCTCCAAACTCATCCCTCACCATCTCTCAGCAAAGTGGGGCATCCCACCCGCCCACATGGCTTCAAGTGCCACCCTGTCCTCCTACAAAGACATTCAGATTCAATTAAAGGCAAACAACCAAAAGAATACAAAGGAGACAGCCAACTTTTGATCCCTGATATAGAGATTTCCGGTGATCCTTTGTGCAAATAGTATAAAAGGCAGCTGAGAACAGTGAGATCAGCACAACCTAGACAAAAGGGGTGCAGTCATAATAATTTTGCAGTTTAAGAATAAAAATGTGCTCAGCACAGGACACAGTAAAAAGAGAGGGCTCAATACATGGTAGCCAATACAGTATGTCTTTCAAAAAATAGATGTTTCAGTAAAGAATTAGGTATTCTGCTGCTTTTTCTCCATAGAAAAGTTCCAGTGAGTGATGCCCACTTACCACAAGAAAGAACAAGAGTGAATATAGAGTGACTGTGTGTCTGCATGTGTGTAATATCATATGATCAGTTTTAATCAATAATTGACAGCGTGGCTTGGGGTGTGTGTGTAATGAAATTGCACACAGTATTTTTCATGTATATTACTGGAGTCAATGGAAAGTGACACTACAGTTAAAAAAGAATCCTTATTGGATATAAATAAAGAAGTGATAAAGTTATTCCATCTGCTCCTCCTCCCTTTCTAAAGGAAAAATAGAAGACTCATAGCTAAATAGTTTGAGGTGAGAAATTTCTAAAGATTTGAAACATATATATTGCATTTCATTGCACAGATCTAGAACCTTCTTTAAATCCAAATAAAATCATTTGTTTGGGTTTGATGCTTGTATGTAACCAGAAAAATACCTAAAATTGAGAACAAGTATCACACACAGAGATCACGTGATTCATTTGTTCAAGTCAAATATTAGAATTAGTGGACTTGGTGTGTTTTCAGTTGACTTACAAATTATATATGTATATCTGTGTTTTTTCACACACTTATATGTATTGTAATATGTATGTTGGATGAGTTTGTTCACACATTTGCAGCTATTTCCTGCATTACCTTAGACAAGTATGCATAAACAATTTGAACACTTCATTTAATTCAAATTCTTGTGTGGCAAAGTAATTTGGTGTGATAGCTTTTTTTGGTCAGTTTTCTGTTCTGTATTGCCTTACTGTTACTATCAGACGGCTGTTGAAATTTCAGGCCAACGGTTGATATCTCTCCCCCATCTTCAAGAAATTAACGTCGTTGTATAAACATTTATTAATAATAATGTGTTCTTGCGAGTACAGACTTTCATAACAAAAAAAGATGAACCAAATTGTTTCTACCTATGAGCTCTCTTTCACAATTCTTGTTTTCTCTGTCAATTATTCCTTCTGCCTGTAGTCTAGCTAGGTTGTGAGTAGGAGGGGAAGAGGGAAAGAAATGGGGAACCTCAACACTTGGTTGCTATGATGGCATCTAAGACTATTTCATTTTGTATATAGTTTACATTGCCCTCTTGGTTACTGTAGAGAGACTGTTAAATGCCTTTCACAAGGTTGGGCTATATTAGTGCAGAGCCTGAGAGTAGCTGAAACACTAAGGGGCATTACACCGACCGCAGGGGAAAGGAATTCACTGGGACATCTGTATGTTCCAAGAGGAAACAAGCAATGAGGAGGCACTGAGCATGAAGAGTTGAAACTTGAGCCCACGTCTCCCGTCCACTGTATCACACTATTCTTTTAAAATACAGTTCAGGCTTCTGGGTAAAACAGTCTACACAGCATATATGATGGCTAAACACCTCTCTCTGGTCCAGCAGAAATAACAAGAAAAACTGTAAGTCATAAGTAAGCTTCTGAATGACATGTCATTAGCATAAGCATATCTAACACAAAATATATTTTTTAATGTATATAAACATTGCTTCCTCTGCACAGTTTTTGCCAAGAGTTAAAATCCAGATGTAACATCTTATGGAGACAAAAACACTTACAGCTACTGTATGATAATTCCTCACACTATCAATAAGAAACTCTGCCCTAAAATATGAATGTTTCTCTGAAATTCTCTACAAATCACCATTAATAAGATAATAGAGCAGAAAAATTAGCAGGGAGTTCATTTGATTTTTCCCCCCTAAAGGCTGGCTTTAGTTAGAAAATGTATCTACATTTCTATTCTAACACATTGTGAATGATAAATGAACTCCACTGCATAAAGGACATGACATTGCTATGCTATTTTCTTTCATCAGAATATTCCACCTAGCAAAGTTCATAGCTCAGTGCTTGTCCCCTTATAAGGAATAGAGAAAGAAATGAAGCTCACTACTCTGAAGACCTCAAGCTTAGGGCATGACTCAAAATAGCAAAAAGAAATAGTCTGAGAGGCACAAGGCCGGCCAGCAAGCTGATTCACTGTTTTGGTCTCTATCAGGTCTGTCTGTTCCAGCTCATTCTACATAGGAAAACCAATAAGAAAGCTATTTTACATTGCTTTCATCAACAGATTCAATGGCTTCAGGACCAGAGACAGTGAAACGGTTTTTTTCCGGAAACTGAAAGCTGAACGCGAGAGGAAAACACATGACCCTTCATCGCTTTCCTCCAGATCTGTCTGTACTCTCTTCCGTATTATTTGAAGAACAGGCTTCTTATTCAGACAACCTCCTATATGATCCCCATAGCAATGGCTATAACCCTGATGGGTGATAAATGTTGAATTGAATTGGTATTGCTAAGGGGAGTGCATCAGTCAGAGAGAGAGAAAAAAAACAACAAAAACTTGCATTCTTTTATAGCTGTTACAAGAAAAGTCAATTTATTGTCACTGGTTACTTTTTGAACTTGAGGAACATGGTGGCTAACTCCCTCGGTTTAGGTTAGAGATAAACACGTCAGCTAAGAACAGGGCAAAGTGAGAAACATTACACTTATAGAAAAGAGAATATGAGAAAAGTTGGCCCTCAGAGTTCAAGTGGTAGAAAGTGGGAACCATTCTAGGAGAAATGTTTACAATTCAATTTTTGGCTATTACGAGCTATGGTATTTTCTGAGTAGGTTATTTATTAAATGAAAACCTTATGCATCACTAGCATTAGGTGTAAATCCTATTATGGATAATAGGGCAACTACTAGAACTCGTTTGCTAATATTAGAAAATGATAGCAAGAAATCTGTACTCAAGTTTTCTAGAACATAAAAAACTGAAATAGCAAAATATTTATTTTTAAAAAGTCAACAAAGACAGGTCACTCTCATTTCTGATGTTGGTAATAAACATGTCAGAGAAAAAAACAATATAAGGCACATTAAAAGAGTAAAATTTTGCAACTCTGTTTTGATTATTGAAACACTTAGCCAATAAAGAACTTCCCACAAGATGACATAACAATGTTACTGATACGTAAATGAAAAGTCCTACAGTAAAATATATTAGAATATTAGAATGTTCCATAAAGGTCATCTATGCTGTGATATACCCCAACTGCTTTCCATTTTGGACTCTTAATATTTTATTTGTTTGTATGGGTTTTTGTAATTCCTACCTAGCAACATGCATTTATTGCTCTTCTGGGTGGGGGAGAAGGGCACTTGACAGGGGCAATTAACTTACATTACATATAAGTTATATATATAACTTATATACCTTTAGATTCTGAAATTAAAGAACCTATTAGCAAAATCAACCAATATAATACAAATATGATATATAATTAGTCTGGTCTTCCTCACTCTGCCACAGAGGTCAAAATGAAAAGTAAATGGGTTATAGATGTTAAATAATTTATTGTAATTTAAAAACTATACCTAATAAACGGTATATCTCTTCATATATAACACATGCAAAATTAAGGAACTAAAAATTAGAACATGATATATCATGCTTCAGGGTTCTATGTTGTGTTTTTATCAATGATGGTCACAGTACAGAGATCATGCCAGTGCTAAGATATTAATAATGCCCATGCAATGGAAAACCATTACAGATGACTTTCAGTAATTTTCCCCAGCACGAATCATTATCAGCTGGCACTGCTGATTCTTTCAGGAAATCAAACCACTATTCTGTTTAGAAGTTAAAGTAAATAACACCTTTCAAACTTAGATGCTCAAGGCTTTATTTAAAAACAGTTTAAGGATGATGGTTAATATACAGTATAGAGTTGGCTGTAAAAATGTTTATTGCTTATCTCTCCTACTGAGTTTTTAATGAAATAACTCATTTCTAATTAATCACAAATAATCAGGCTAAAAACAAAAAACATGCAGTCAGTATTAATATTAGGGAAAAATTAGATCTTTTTAAAAAAGTAACAGATACTTTATGTCCCATAAGTACAATAAAATCTCTCAGTTATGAATCAATGATCTTAGAACTGTCTTGGTATTTAATTAACGAAGGGGTAAATTCATGAAGAAGTATTCTACTGAGTTGAGATACTTAATTTAGCTTCTAAAAGTGTTCAGGTTTACAATGAAGGAGTAGCTTAGATATCAAAATTGGTTAGTGTGATTTCAAGTTACAAAATTGTGCCTAAAAAAAAATATTAATCTCCATGCTTCCTAGTCCATCACGTAGATGTGAATGTATGTGGAGAAGGTATTAGAGTTGAGATAAGGCACAATAATATTCATTTATAATCAAGCCCTATAATAGTATAGCAAAATAAACATTAGCAAAGGCAATTTTACAAAAGCTTTTTATTGATTGAAATAAAAGATATTTTCTGAAATGCTACAATTACCATTTCAGGGCTTCAGAAAGACTGAGGTAATGGCATTTAACAAGATACTTAGTGGACAAGAGATCACAAAATAAAACTTACACAAAACAAGACATGGATGAGTTCATACATAATGGCTTTTATATTATCTTGGATATAATTCTTTATTTTGTATCACTATTGCATATTTATTACAGTATTTCTAAACACAATTTAAAAAGAAAACAACAAAGAAACAATCTTGGTACCTCATAATTTAGACCAAAAGATATCAGAACAAATACAGCCACCAAATATTCATCTTAAATACTTTGTACATTTAACAGAAATAATCATACATGACAAATGACTCAAATTAGAATTTAAAAGGATCAAATAATTAGCCAGGAAAGCAAAATGTTTTTAACATATTATATATAACACTTCCATTTGAGAATCCTAGCTGCTAAGATGACTTGAAAATATGGTCTAGGATTCCTAATATTTTAAACATATTCTCCCATCTACTTAAAGAAAAGTTTGCTGTATTTGCTAAAGAAAAGTTTGCTGTATTTGCATAAACCAATATTGAACTTCAGATACCTGACGGTTTGGCTAGACAACTGTATTCTGAAAAGCATACATGTTTTAAGCTGTGTGACGGTGATAACAAGAAAACAAAACACAAATCTGCATCTGGTGGAGCTGAAATCAGGCCTCTTCAATTCGGCAGATCCACATTCTGAAGGATGAGCGCCACTCTGCTTGGAATGTACACCTACGTCAAAACAATTATGTCAGTGCAATTGAAGAGAGTACCAAACGGCCTGTCGTCATGTCAAAGAGATACAGGCACGATGCAGTCTCACATCTGCCTAAAGTTCCAGTTACCTTTACAATTTTACATGCTCTTACAAGGCTCGATTGCGCAGTTCCTACAGTTCTGGCAGCAACATGACTATCATCAAGCAATCACCACTAGAGGGCTCCATACGACGTAATGAAAACCAGTGCTCCTCACACAGGAATGACGCAAACGGCCCGTTACTGCCATGTTGAGGCTCTATCAGGTGGTGAAGGAAGGCTGCCAGTTTGCAGCGTTACTACTTCAGTTAGATGAAGAAAAGCAATATACAAAGCACTTGTTTTGCATCAAGACACTTTTATTTGTAATCTTGTCTCTTTTTTTTCCTTTCAAGAACAAAAACTGAAATGTAATATAAGGAATCCTAACTCTCAATTTAAACCAATGACTAAGCTTGCCATTGCACTTAAACTAGGATTCAGATTCTCTCCATGGTGTGCACAGCCCTGACCCGCTCCTCTCTGCCTACATCTGGTATCCCAGCTCAGCTACTTGCTTGCATCTTCACCCACTACACTCCAGCCGCAGGAGCCTTTCAGTTCCTTGGACACATCAAACACTCCCCTTTTGTTGAATCTTTGCCTATGATGTGCCTTCTGCTGTAAACACTCATTGCCTTGCTGGTTCCTTATCTCTTGGAAAAATCCCAGCTATATGGAGAGGCTTTCCTTGACAACCCTAGATATGGTAAGTTCTTCTTTTCTAATCATGGCAGCTTTTTTGTTTCTTTCTGAACACTTAACACAATTTGTGAATGATTTTTCAAGTTTACCATCTGTTTCCCTCATTAGACTATGAGCTTTAGAAAGGCGGAAGTCATATGTTTATCTTCTAACTCTCAGCTGGTGCCATTGGACAAGGCAGATGTTGATGATGACTGAATTAAAAAAGTGAACAATGAACAAAGGAATAATAGTGGATCAATAGATGCGTATTTAACAAGATACTCTCTAATATATCTGAAATATTTTTATAAAATTGAGAAGTGATTTGAACTGCTTAATGCTTATTTATATGCTAGTTCAAACAATGTATCTAAGTATTAACAAAGCAAACAGTAAAAATAATATTATAGATGGTTGTCATTGTGACAATCTCTCTTCATTTCTGACTTTGCTGATATTTTACTATTTTCACTTTATCTCTAAATGAAAGCTTGCCTGATGGTTAAAAAAAAAAAAAAAAAAAAAAAGGCTTTCAGAGGTTAGAACCAGAATGAAGGCGCAAAGCAAACATGACTTTAGGAGAAAAAAAATTAAAGAAACAGAACAGTTGATTTTCATTTAATGAGACTTGTATGTGCAATACATCTCAACTCTGCAAATGAACACAATGTTTTCTCTTAAGGTTTCACAATAAAGAACCAATACTACTCAAAAAAATCAGACATATTGATACAGTTGGTTAGCTTTTAACATCAAAAGTTAAAGCAGGTTTAAAATGGTGGCACTTGAAGAAATTTATATTTTGGATTTAATGGCTAGAGAACAGTTTTTCTAATCTTCAATTCAAAGTCATAGTGATTTAGGAAATGAAGATCATCTGAAAAAGATTAACAAATGCTAACAGTCGCTGTGTAGCTCAATGTCTCATGGTCTGTTTTGCAATACGGTATTTCCAAAAAGATAAATATTACATCCGTGGGTCACTAAGTGTGAGAAAACCATGTATTTCAGTGCTGCAAGCTGTTTCCCTATAGTTTACACATTGTATTTTATATCTTGTAACTATCATACCACATCAGAATTTCACTGCTAATGCAATCCTTTCTATGCAACGTTTTCTCTTTGTCATACGCAAGATGTTATGAGAGTGAGTCAATAAAAGGAAGCTGGAGTTATCCACAAATAAAGCAGGACTATAACCAAAGATCCTGACAGACCCAGTCCAAAGGAGAGCACATTTCCATAATGAAGCTGCAGACAAAATGAACACAACCCAAAGCAAAGAAGGAGAAATAAAAACAAACAAACAACAAACAAACAAAGTGTGATTCAACCCATTCCCTCCCTACATCTTATCAAAACAGGTACAAATTGAGAAAGTGACCTACCCTTCTAAAGGAGTTTCCCATGTACTTATCAGGGGGTCTAGTCTAGTCTACATATTTCTTTCTTTTCCTTCCTTCCTTCCTCCCTCCCTCCCTTCCTCCCTTCCTTCCTTCCTTTCTTTTTTTTTTTTTTTTTTGATGGAGTCTTGCTCTGTCACCAGGCTGGAATGCAGTGGTGTGATCTCAGCTCACTGCAATCTCTGCCTCCTGGGTTCAAGCCATTCTCCTGCTTCAGCCTCCTGAGTAGCTGGTATTACAGGCACACAACACGATACTCAGCTAATTTTTGTATTTTTAGTAGAGATGGGGTTTCTCCATGTTGGTCAGGATGGTCTCAACTCTTGACCTCATGATCTGCCCGCCTTGGCCTCCCAAATTGCTGAGATTATAGGCGTGAGCCACTGTGGCTGGCCATAGTCTACATATTTCATTTTGGGGATCACAGTGACTGGATTTAACTAATCAGTGGGACAGAAGGTTACAATTTGAATGGTTCTGAATTGTTCTGCCATGAGCAATCTAACACTGAAAACCAATCTAAATATTTCAGTAGAGCCAGAAACTAGACAAAATAATTTCAGTTCCCTCTACATGGAAAACATTTCTCTTATAGAGTATTGTCCTACAATGCAGGCAAAAAGACTCTTATAAGTCCAAGATGCCTGGGAAAGTTGCAGTGAAACACATTAGTCAGGTCCAGGATAAATAATGAGAGGTCTCTGTAAGTGAATGCTATAGTGATATATCTCAGATTTGGATCCTAAGCAATTGTGATATCTACTGTTTCATTCATAACCTCATTATTTCATTAATGAAACATAATAATAATTACATAATGATAATTTAGAACCAGTCTTACTCTTTGATGTTTTGGCGTTTTCGCTTGTCTAAATTTAAGAGGTTTTTTTTTTTTTTTTTCTTTTTAGATAGAATTTCACTCTTGTTACCCAGGCTGGAGTTCAATGATGCAATCTTAGCTCACCGCAGCCTCCACTTCCCAGGTTCAAGTGATTCTCCTGCCTCAGTCTCCCGAGTAGCTGAGATTACAGGGATACGCCACCACACCTGGCTAATTTTTTTTTGTATTTTTAGTAGAGACGGGGTTTCTCCATGTTGGTAAGGCTGGTCTCAAACTCCCGACCTCAGCTGTTCCTCCCGCCTCGGCCTCCCAAAGTGCTGGGATTATAGGCGTGAGCCACCGCACCCAGCCGAGAGTTTTTTTTTTCAAAGGATGCCATAACAAAATTCCAGGTTTGTAGTATATGCACTGCAATATATTGCCATTGTGGCATTTGATGGTTAAAAAATGCTTCAAGAATATTCACTAACAGATACTGGTCTTTTCATGTAAGGAGGTTTATAATGACACTTCCATCATACTTAGAGACCTCTTAATGCAATATGCTAAAAAAAAAGAAACCCTTTGGTTCACAATTGCATAATATCATTAACAGAAATACTTTGTAATAATATACATATATTTCACTGCAGTGTTAATTACCAGAATGTGTTTATATTGCTCCAGAGCCCTCGTGGTATAGGCAACACAGAAGAATTTCCCTAAGCCAGTGATTTTTCTTAACTATGGCTATTTATGGAATTTTGAGTTTTCTTCTGAGAATTTAAATCAATTTTTTTAGTGGTTAGGAAATTACTACTAATTATACTAAAGAACTTAAAACAATCAGAGATAACCCTTATGATGAGACAATTACAGACACGAACAATTTGGGGTTCCTAAAATTTAGTCTAAGTATTGGCTCTGTAATTCTCATTTTATCATTTTAATTCATACAATAGTTTTGATTAATATGGCAAGAGAAAAGAAGCATGAACACATTTAAGTAGATTTAAACAGAATCATTTAAGTATATTTAAATATAAAAAGTATATTGACATACCTGTAAATAGAAGGCACTTACTATGCATAACATGCATGCTGATAAACATATCTCCTATGGCCATTTATTAGCCTGTAAGCCCTAAACATTTTATATCTAGAATCACCTTCAGAACATGAGACAATGGAGTATACAGCCATGAGTTTCATTTTTTTCTAGCTATATTAACAGTCCGCTCTTCACAAAGAATCAGAATAGCACAGTACAATCCAATTCATTTATTAAGAGAGTCAAATGCATGCTAATCTACTCAGTTATTTTGATGACTTTAATGACTTAATTATTACACTAACCATGAGTGTGGCTAAAAAAACAACTGTTCACACAATGGTCTATTTTATGTCATTCAGGCAAAATGTTATTTTCCTCTAGGACTATATTTTCCTCTAGGACTAATAATTGACTTGCAAAATTTAATTACACAATTTTTGAAAACACAGTGTCAAACATTTTAAAAAAGAAAATTTTAAAATTAAAAAACATTTAATACTTTAAAGGGTAATTTAAAAAATTCTCTTAGAAATGTTTAAGTTTAGAAATAGCATATACACATATAATTTTGGAAGAATGAAAACAGCATTCAGTGGGCCGGGCATGGTGGTTCACGTCTGTAATCCCAGCACTTTGGGAGGCCGAGGCAGGTGGATCACCTGAGGTCAGGAGTTTGAGACCAGTCTGGTCAACATTATGAAACCTCATTTCTACTAAAAATACAAAAATTAGCTGGACATGGTGGTGTGCAGCTGTAATCCCAGCTATTTGGGAGGCTGAGGCAGGAAAACTGCTTAAACCTGAGAGGCAGAGGTTGCAGTGAGCCAAGATCGTGCCACTGCACTCCAGCCTGGGCAACAGAGTGAGACTCCGTCTCACAAAAAAAAACAAACAAAACATCATTCAATGAAAAAGTCATTAGATTCCTTCATAGTCTACACACACATTTTTTTCATAATAAAAATTACAGTCTTTTGAAAAATAAAAGATGATATAAAATAATTTTAGTTTTCACATACATGCTTTAGTTCATAAAATACTTTTTTAAGAAAAAATAAATTGTATTCTTTTATTCTAATTCTCATTATTTTGCATTAGGGTTGGGAGAAAAGTGATGGTAGTGTTTCTGTATAGAAATGTATATTAGCTCATCTAACTTATATACATTAAAAAAGTAAACTAAAAATCAAGATTTTCTTTCTTCTAAAAAACTATTTTCATAATTTTGAATAGAGCAAAATATATTTTCCAACTGTTAAGCTGTATTAAAACTTACAAGTGAGGGGCAACAAAAATGATACATCTATGCCAAATCCTACATTTAAATCAAGTCTACTTTTGAACCTCCAAATTTAGAATGAGAGTAAATACATCTACTTCTTATTGATAAGAAGCCTAACTGTCAAAGTAATTAGTGCTAAATCTATTGCTTTATTCTCATTTTCATCATCATCATTCAGTTACTGTAAAGAAATCGAATTCATTTAAGACTCAATAATCTCTTTTCTCCCATTTGTGTCATGGAATTTGATTTTATGAATCAGAGGAGAGAAAGGAAGTCCCCTGCCTCCAGTGCACTGATTAACATATAGGTTAACATATTAGGTTCCTGTATCAGGAATCAAAATATAGAGAAATGATTATGCTAAAATGGAGTTTCCAATAACTGCCAGTAAAGCAGACTGGCGGAGCTCTGTCCCATTGCTTTTGGACATTTGTGACATACTCTGACCTTAGCAAATACGTTTCAATGGCGGTATACATGCAGTTATCCCCGGCTTCACAGTTTCAGCTGAGGGAGCACACAGAGACAAGGCTAGGGCAGTACCTGCTGATGCTGCAGCATGTATGGCTATTACAAAATTCCTTCGAGCTGTTTGCTGCTATCTTTCAAAACAGATTTGACACTTATTCAGCGATTCTTTGGATTATTAAGCTTGCAAATTAAGCTTTGGCAAATGCTGTGTACTAGTTATGATGGGCAGAAATTTCATGGAAGAAGGAAAAGTTATATTTTGTTCTTCCTTCCTCCTTTTAGTCTGCGAGAATGGGAGGTATGAGTGATCTCACTGGAAGAGGTATAAGACCTACAGCACTCATGATCATGTTCAAGCAACTCCACTGGATCCCAGCACATATGACTCAGTTTAATAAGGAGTTCCCTTATAGTGAAGCATTATTACAGTAGGTACATTTGTTAATGTGATTTTTTTTTTTTTCTCCTCTGGCTCTTTGCTGAATAACTTAGGTAAAAAGAAAACCTGTTCGCCTAGATTTTCTGTTTTACTAGTCTGTGTGGACTCCCTTAATCTGACATTAAACCGAGTGATCTTATCATCTGGAGCCTAAAGGTGTATTTAAGCGAGTAATTCCTGAAGCACTGTAGTCATGGAAAACAAGATTCTGCTGCTGGGAAGAGAGAGCTAGCCCTCACCTCATGGGCTGCATTGGATTAGAGTTCTGTTGCAGGCAGTGTTCAGCTCTTTTCTGTTGGCCATGTCCTTGCAGGGCTGTCCTCCTCTACGTATTATTGATACTTATGAGATCTTCTTTATTCTATCTGATAATTTACAACTGCATTTTCCACCTTGGTGAGATCAATTCGATTAGTGCTTGAAAAGTAATCTGATGCTGCTGCCACTGGTTGGTTGGCTTGTTTTAATTATGCCAGCATATCTTCACTCTCACAAAATTGAAAGGATGTCAAGATATTTTCTGCCCACCTCAAAAGAGTCTGAGCCGTCGCCTAAGATTATAATTTCCCCAAAGTTGGGAGAAGGTATTCTTAATTATGTGTCCTCAAAACACTTAGTATTTTGACATGTTTAAACTACGATATAATAACTGCCTATCCATGACAATAACACCTTTAAAATACATATGCAGTAGCATTTTACAGTTTCCAAAAACCTTGGGCATGTTAAAGAGTTTCTGCTTCCTAAGAATCTCTTGCTGTAGGGAAGATAATATGAATAATCCTCATTTTACAGGTGGGGGAAACTGCAGTGCAAAAAAAAAGTTAAATCGCTCAATGTCTCAGTGAGTAAATGGCAGACTAGGGTCAGGATCCCAGGTCCTGTGCCACGGCATGTTGTGATATTTTCACTACACCTTCCAGGCTCTTTATAACAGAACCCGGTTGGGGTACACGACATTTAGAAAAGCTGGCTATGTAAGAATTTTGCGGTCTGAGTCTTTCCAAGTCCTTTCGTTCTAGTTCCATCAGTGAAAGCTCAGTTTTATTGCAATCAGTTGCTCCTTCCCCATGACTCCCCTTTGTGAGCTGAATCATCTTCCCGAAACCCTAAGGGCATCTAACTCTTTTGATTATTTCAGAACTTTATGGTAATTTTCTTATTCACTTCCTTGATAAAAAACTATCTTTATCCATCTTATTTTACATGTCAAAATTGAATGTTCTCACAGACTACAGTAATAATTCCTTGAAGAATGTGATAGCACCTTTGAGCCCTCTCTCTTAAAAATATATATCTTTCTCCAAATATATCTAAAGCTGGATCAATGTCATCATCAACACACACTCATACGCAAACACATACATTTAGGGCAACACCTAATTCTCACAGGACTTTCCATTGCACTTTCCTCACAACCCATAATCTAACAACTCACTCTTTGTAATCCCTGCTCTTTTCAGTGATTTTATGCCATGATCTTTGGGATATCACTTTTATGTATAATATGGCAGCTTATGAAGCTGAGTGCTGGCATCACTCTGAGAGGTGGGAAAACAGTAGAAAGATGGCAGGCCTAGCGGTACCATAGAGATTCTCATGCCTGACTTCTATCTAAACTTTTGAAAAGTGAGAGAATTTAATGAAATAAGAATGTTAACAGCTATGGTAAAGTCATGTATTTGTTAGGTACCTCCTAGAATTAGGAATGGTAGATGTAGTTTTGAACCTACTATATGGCCATAAATTAAATAATGAATTCCTCTGAATCTAGAAACTTACTAAATTCTACATATTTTAAATAATTTAAACATAGTAGTTTAAAGCAACATTCTAACATTCTATTTGTGTGAACACCACAATGTAAAAATTAGTTATGTCATATAATGCTTGCTTCAGTAATATAAAAAATCCAGAGAATTTTATAACTAGAATGAATTCAGTCTTCAATTTACTACATGAAAGAAAAGAAAGATACATTTTTCGTTGACTCCTTTAAGGTGTTTTAAATTAAACTTCATTTGCTAGTCCATAATGTAGAAATCTGCTTAATATAAAATGTTATGGAGAAAACAAGAACAGAAGGAGAGTGAATTGTTGCATAAAGAATAGAAATGTTCATAATTGAAACAAAAGTAAAAAACTGCCTTCTGCTCATTTCTTGAGAAATAGTTTTGAATCCTATTAATATTTAATTTTTGCCAATTGTCCCCTAAATATCCTTTACTATTAGTTTTTCCAAAACACAATTTAGTCCAGTACCACACATTACACCTGGTCAAGCGTAGCCCCTCTCCCTAATCCCTTTCCTTCATGCTTTTATTCCATGTTGCTTATTTGAAGAGTTGTTTATTTGAACCAAAACATTACTATAAGAATAAGAGAGTAAATTAAAATAGCGGGAAATATGTTGAGAAACTTACTTACCAAAAGAGAACAGGGACGCCCATTATGTTCAAAAGCCTCAGAAAAGAAGTCAGTGCTGTGGTCCAGTCTCTGATGCCCTCCGTATTCCGCTGCATCTGAATCTAGCACAATTTTGAATGTACGGCTTTTAAGGAATTTACAACAGTTGAGTTGAATGAGACATTGTAAAATACGTGCTGAGAGAACAATTTAAAAGTGAGTTTTTGAGCAGTGTTAAATCATAATTTGTGCTAAGCACTCATTTCTTCTTGTACAGTTTGATGTTTGAAAGGGGCTTCACCGGCTCTCTACTGCACACACCCATGAGACCCCTGTTATACTCCCATCACGACTCATCAGGTGATCACCCAGCCTGGGACGAAACGTACCTAATATACTTTTCTCTTCGAGCAACCCATTCCACTTGTTATAAATTCTTCTCCATATTGAATAGAAATTTTGTTCTGTGAGATTATATTATTTCTACCAAGACAAGTCATAAATAATAAGTTCAACATGTAGTCGCCTTTTAAATATTTACTAATAGTTATACTATCTCCATGTGTCTGCTAGATATATTACTAAATACATACAGTCAGTCCTCCATATCTGTGGATTTTGCATCTGTGAATTCAATCAACTTCAGATAAAAAAAATTCAAAAAAGGAAATGCATCGTTGCATCTGTACTGAACATCTGATTTTTCACAATAAGTTGTTAGATGGTATTAGCATATTTAGAGCAAAATTAATAAAAGCTATCATTATGTTCAAATTTCTTAGGCTCAAAGTATCTAGAAATGGTACTTGATACAAAAATCTACAATGATACATGCATTGGTATCTTAGAAGTCTTAAGTTTCTTCTAGCCTTAGTAGAAATGCAGATAGTTTAAGTGCTTTTTGTTTTGATTTCCTGGAAAATATATCATGAATCTCAGAAATGTTAGTATATTACCATTACTGCAAAAATTATCACATTAATAGAACCTGTGAGCAAGGAACAATGAGCCATCATTGTCAACCCTTGAAAATCTTTGTCTAAGTCAGAAGTGAAGATGGACATGCTACGGAAACTCAGACGTGAAGACGGACATGCTACAGAAACTTCTGCTAGTAGTGTTGCCTCCATTTTAGTGAATCCAGGCCAGCCTTCTCTAATTCAAACTGAAACTGATAATCAGAATATTACTGTATTGAGAAAGAAAGACTGAGATTCAAATGATGACTACTAGGCAGAGGGACATTTAGTCACTCAGTATAGCTGAACATGATTTCAGCCTAACAATACATTTAATGCTGAAACACGGATAATGAAAATAAATAATCAAAGACATGGCAAATAATGAATACTGTGGAATAAAAAAAAACTATTCAAATAGAAGTTTAGCTTTTGTTCTTCATTCCAGTTCACTAAATACTGGGATAAATCTTCCGAAAACTAAAACAGTACAGTTCAGAGAGTAATGTTCTAGAATACTTTAAAAACAACTGAATTAAAATATCAATTAATGAATTACTGGTTGACAACATAGGCTTTTGATAGCAGTGGCTAAATAAGGCAAGCATATCATCAAAAGCAATGGTTCCCAACCTGACTGGTAGTCATGTTATTCTAAGTTCTCACTGAGTGAGTAGTTATGTGATTGTAAGGGGCTGGGATACGATTTATATACGATTAGGCGTTGTCTGAATACTAAATTATGTTATTATACACATTTGACACTGTGTTTCAAAGAATGTACATGTTTTTACTATTAAAATGCAGATTATATTGTTCCCTTCTGTGTGTCCATGTGTACTCAATGTTTAGCTCACATTTGTGAGAACATGAGGTATTTGGTTTTCCATTCCTGCGTTATTCAACAGACACTAGGGCCTACTTGAGGGCAGAAGATGGGTGGAGGGTTAGGATGGAAAAATTACCCATCAGGTACTATGCTTATTACCTGGGTGACAAAATAATCTGTGCACCAAACCCCCACGACACGCAGTTTACCCACTAACAAACCTGCACATGTATCCCCTGAACCCAAAAGTTAAAAAGAAAAAAAAAAGAAAAGAAACCATTAGGTCCAAACATTTAATGTGCCTTTTATACAATGAATGATCAATTATGGGAATATGACAAGACACAAGAGCCTGTGCTGGGGGCAGTCAATTGTGGGAACACAATGAAGAAATATATGGGGGAAACTGATGGAAGACAGGGTTATTTTAGTAGGTTTGTTTGTACAGGTCTATTTTGACTTCCCAATCTCTGGTGATGAGAATGTCCTATTCCTGGCACAGGAAAGACACCTTTTTCACGGGCAATTTTATGATTTGCTTTTTGGTAGAAAGGAGGAGATCAAAGAGCTCTTTCTGCATCTGTTGTTTCTCAAACAGATTCAGCTCAAAATAATCAATAAGCCAAAGTGGCATATTTTGGGGTAGCACGTTCTGAACCCCTTCCTAATCAACTTCAACTTCTCACTAACACTAGAGATGACTATTTCCTCCTGTGAACACTTTCATTTTAGTCACCTGAATTATAATTTTTAAAATGTTATAGGAAAATTATTCAAGGTTGCAAAACTAAAAATAATAATTCCCTCATTTACTTAGGGGCATTTTTTTTTTTTTTTTTTTTTTTTGGGAGACAGGGTCTGGCTATCACCCAGGCTGCAGTGTAGTGGAGTGATCTTGGCTCACTGAAACCTCTGCCTCCCAGGCTCAAGCAGTTTGTCCCACCTCAGCCTCTCAAGTAGTTGAGACCACAGGCACATGCCACCAGACTGATTTTTATATTGTTTGTAGCAAAGGGGTTTCACCATGTTGCCCAGGCTGGTCTCGAACTCTTGAGCTCAAGCGATCTGCCCACCTCAGCCTCTTAAAGTGCTGGGATTAGTGAGCTACCATGCCTGGCATGCCTTTTTCTTTTTTTTTTTCTTAATAAAGGAGAATGTTCTCAACAAAATTATTTTTCTGAAACAGAATTAAATAATATTTAAATGTTATTTTCAATGTTACAGTAAAATAAAAATCACGTGTCCATCATTTTACATGCTTTTTCCACAATAAAGTACAGGCTGAGCTTCGCACACCAAAAAATGCAATTTTAAAGTCACAAAATTTAATAGTTTTTGTGTATACTTTTTTCAATCAAAGGACAGTAAAAGAACAATCGCTATATAAGGATTCATTTCTCTTTGACACTGAAAGAGATCGTCATATTGAAAATGTTAGAATCAGACCGGGCGCGGTGGCTCAAGCCTGTAATCCCAGCACTTTGGGAGGCCGAGACGGGCGGATCGCGAGGTCAGGAGATCCAGACCATCCTGGCTAACACGGTGAAACCCCGTCTCTACTAAAAATACAAAAAAATTAGCCGGGCGAGGTGGCGGCGCCTGTGGTCCCAGCTACTCGGAGGCTGAGGCAGGAGAATGGCGGGAACCCGGGGGGCGGAGCTTGCAGGGAGCTGAGATCCGGCCACTGCACTCCAGCCTGGGCGACAGAGCAAGACTCCGTCTCAAAAAAAAAAAAAAAAAAGAAAATGTTAGAATCTACTTACTTTATATAATTGGTAGCCATACAGGAAAAGCTTATAAAAGCCATAGAGAAAGTTTCAAAACATCGGTTTAGACATGTTTTTCTGGCCTATAATTTAAAGAAAAAATTTTTCTGTGTCCAATCGTGCAATCACCCAGTTCTGTGTCTACATTACCCAGGGAAAACAATAGCTTCCTTTAGAAAATGTGGCCTTTAAAATCCACAAATTTCTACCAATTTAAACACTAAATGAGAGGTAATGTGTGTGAAAGAGCTTTATAATCATGAATTGCTGCCATATATTATTCAAGTATCAGGAAACTACATGTTTTAGGAATACTGCTTAGAATTAGAACAAGTCTTTTCAAAGAGATTATCTGAGCAACTGATTTGTTTTTCATGTTCTCTCTCTTGGGTACTCCCTCACTGTCTCATGTGTATGCACATACACACAGATGCACACATATGTACATACATGATACGGGACACACACAGCACCGCAATTCCTACAACGTCCTTTTTCTGTGAAAATTTATCTCTGAAAATATGACTCAAAGCCAATTTATACTTATTTTCAACTACCATCATTATATGGTTTCCAATACATAGCACACAGGATAAATTTAGCAGGACACCTTAAAAGGTCATTGTTATCCATAGCTACCTCCATATTCCTAGCAGAGGACCTTCTCATAATAGGTTCCCAATAAAACTTGGAAACTGATATTCAGAATGACAACACTGACTTACCAAGAAAAGCCAAATTACATATATTTTTATAATTGAGGAAAGTACAATAAATTATCTTTACTCCCCCATTCATTTGCTAAATACATACAATGTACAAGATACTGTACAAGAAACAAAAATAACTAAGATATGGTCTTCATTTACATGTGGCTTACAGCCTGTAAAAGGAGATTAGGCATACATACGAACCTGCACAAGTAGAGCACAAAGCAATATGCAATGAAAGGGAGAGTCAAGGAAGAAAACTATGATGGACAAGCTGTATATGAAGACTTTTGAAGGCTGGGCTAGGGTCTTAAGACTTATTTTGTTAGTTAAGTGTGATAGTGTTTAAAATTCTTGAGAACAATCAAAAAAATTAACCTGGAGGTTGTAAGCAGCATGAAACAGACAGTGGAAAGACTAAGTCGGGGAAACCAGTCAGCAGTCTAACAACAGTCCAAGGATAGTTATGTATGTCTAATCTCTGACAGTGGGAAAGGAGAGACATAGACTGAGTTTTAGAAGTACAAGTGACAGTACTCAAAAGTAAGGAAACTGAGGCTGAATTAGGGAAACAGAAGTGGAACGGGAGACGAGTTGGCCCAAAGGCAGACAGCTTCTTAAGTGGTAGAGTTGGGAGGTGTGCGTAAGTCAAATGTAGATCTGATTACTTTACTGTCTGCATGTGGCACCAATTTTATGCCAAGAATAAGGCAGTGTTTTCATATACAGTTTCTTGTTTATTTCTCAGGTTGAAATTTTTTGTATTGTTATATTTGAGACTTTGTAATTCATAAAGGAAAGAGGTTTATTTTGGCTCATGGTTCGGTAGACCATACATACAGGAAGCATGATGCTGGCATCTGCTTTTGGTGAGGGCCTTAAGAAGCTTACAACATGGCAGAAAGAGAAGGTGTCCAGGAATGTCACATGGCAAGAAAGGGAGCAAGGGAGAGCAAGGAGGAGGAGTGAAACTCCTTTAAACAACCAGCTTTCATGTAAGTGAGAACTCACTTGTTACCAAGGGGAGGGCACCAAGCCATTCATGAAGAATCCTCCCTTGTGTCCCAAACACCTCTACCAGGTCCCACCTCCAACACTGGGAATCACTTTCCAACATGAGATCTCGAGGGGACAAATATCCAAAACATATCACGTTCCAAGCATAAAGAGGATAGAATGAATATGACAAGAGAAGAATACAAATAGGAAAATCAGATAAAATGATATCCATTTAAATTATTGACACAATTAGATATACAAGATTGCCATTTCTAAAAGTAACGTTGAGGTCTGAATATCTGAGATTTACTATAGTTGTTCTAGTCCATTTCTTATTGATTTGATCAATTTGATCATTTTATTAGTAAATACAAAACACTGGGCCATAAAATTTACCTTGTTCAATGGGAAAAAATACAGTAGGGAAAGAATGACAATTTTTTAATAGTTTTTTTTTAAAAGGAGATCAAATAGGTCCCTATCAATTTGGACAGCATTTTAAAATATTATGATTTCTTATTTTAGATTCAAGAGCTTCCTAAGTATTTGATATATCTATCAACATATATAGTTGAAGTAGATAAGAAGTTTTCAGCCATTATTTTATAATCCAAGTCCTTAAATTTGAACCAAGGAAGAGCCAGTGTTCTGAAGGAGGCATGTACTAATAAGATTAAAGAACAGTGAAGGCATGAAGACTCTTAAATTCAATGGCTCTTCAAATACTTCGAAAGCTGCTGTGTTTGCTCAGCCACTTGATAAAGTGTCTGTTCAAAGTATAAGGATTTTGATGTAAGAAGTACTATCATTTATATCATTCTGCACTAAACTCACTTCACTCCCACTGATGAAGCTAAGGAAATTTATTGTAAACCCTTGAGGTTTCAAATTGAGTGACAAAAAGAAGAGTTCTCCAGTGACTAGATGACTGTAACGATAGCAGAGCGGGTAAGTTACCATATATCTTCAAATCTAAGGCATCATCCATTTCAAGATGAATTATTTTCTATATCTCTAATAAAGAGAAAAAATATCACTACCACATCAATATTGTAAGACACTTTCCAACTGAAGACAGGCTAAAATGTGAAAAAATGCAGGTTTTTGGAATATGAATTTAGTATAAGTTATTTTATATCTAATTCTTTAATCAATCCATTCATATTACCATGATTAAAATAATACCCAGGAGCTAAGTGACCCCAGGAAAGAGAATTTATACTGAAAGCAGAAAATATTAGGTTCAAAATTCTAAGGAATGTTTTAATTAATGTAAATGTGAACAAATGTCTGGTAGGGTAAGAACAGCTGCTAAAAAGCAAGGAGAGTTTTATGATTTTAGTAGTCTGAAGAGATCTATACAGCACACGGCTTGCCACAATGTTCTAACATGATCCTTCCCTTTTTATGTTACATGGATTGAATTTTATTTGTTACTGGTTATAATCCACAAAACCTAAGGTTATAGCTATCTAGCATCTCAAATAGATCTGTCCATTTATTTTATAAACATAGCTAAATTATGCCTACTTTATTGTCCTGAATCACAGAAAAGCCTATAAACTACAACTTTCAGTTTCTCTCTCTGGTCTCTTTCCAAATGCAGGAGTGGCAAAGACTTGTGATAAATTGCTATATATATATAATGAATGTGCCGGTCTGGTAGCGTGTGGTGGAGGGGTGTTGTAGGGGTGTGTGTGTGTGTGTGTGTGTGTGTGTGTGTGTATTTGTGTATCTTATTTAGGTAATTCTATCTTTACTTCTGTGATCTAAAACACACATTAAACTTAAACAGTCATCATGAAAAATGATAGTTCTGCTAGGTAACCATTTGTAGAACATTGAAACTGGACTCCTCCCTTATACCATATACAAAAACTAACTCAAGATGGATTAAAGACTTACATGTAAAAGCCAAAACTATAAGAACCCTGAAAGACAACCTAGGTAATACCATTCAGGACATAGGAAAGGGCAAAGATTTCATGATGAAGACACCAAAAGCAAAAATTGACAAATGGGATCTAATTAAACTAGGGAGCTTCTGCACAGAAAAAGAAACTATCAACAGGGTAAACACACAACCTACAGAATGAGGGAAAATTTTTGCAAACTATGCACCTGACAAAGTTCTAATATTCAGCATCTATAAGGAACTTAAATTTACAAGGAAAACAACAAACACATCCATTGAAAAGTAGGCAAAGGACATGAACAGACACTTTTCAAAACAAGATATACACGCAGCCGACAATCACATGACATAAAGCTCAACATCACTGATCACTAGAGGAATACAAGTCAAAACTACAAAGAGATACCATCTCACACCAGGCAGAATGGCTATTATTAAAAAGCCAAAAAATAACAGATGCTGGCAAGACTATGGAGAAGAAGGAACACTTATACACCATTGGTAGGAATGAATATTAGTTTGAACACTGTGGAAGATAGTGTGGCAATTCTTCAAAGACCTAAACACAGAAATACGATTTAACCTAGCAATCTTATTACTGGGTACATACTCAGAAGAAAATAATTCATTCTATTATAAAGACACATGCAGGTGCATGTTCACTGCAGCACTATTCACAATGGAAAAATCAGGTAATAAACCTAAATGTCCACCAATGACAGACTGGATAAAGAAAATGCGGTACACATACACCATGGAATACTATGCAGCCATTAAAAAGAATGAGATCATGTTCTCTGCAGGGACATGAAAGGACTTGGAGGCCATTATCCTTAGCAAACTGACACAGAAACAGAAAACCAAACACTGCACGTACTCACTCAAGCAGAGCTAAATGATGAGAGCACAAGGACACACGAAGAGGAACAACACACACTGGGGCCTTCCAGAGGGTGGAGGGTGGGAGGGAGAGGATCAGGAAAAATAACGAATAGGTACTAGGCTTAATACCTGGGTGATGAAATCATCTGTACAATAAACCCCAACGATGCAAGCTTACCTATGGAACAAAGCTGCACTTGTACCCATGGACTTAAAACATACATTTAAAAAAATGAGGGTTCTGATATTTTAATTACTTTTCAAAACTATTTATGGCCATGTGACCTTGATGATTATATTTCTTTCAATGGAAAATATCCAGTTAGTTTTTTTAATCTCCCTGACTTTAGTTTTAAAAAATCCCTCAATATTATAATATTTGTAAAATAAAATTTATAAGAAAGTAACGTGTAATTAAACAGAGAACTTACTGATGAATGTAATCAAAGCAAATTTTAAAATAAAACAAAAGCCAAATGCACCTTTTTTCTTTATATATATGTGTGTGTGTATATATGTGTATATATATGTTGTTATTAGTTTACCTTAAAATTTTAATGACCTTGAAAAAAGCAAGATCTTCATGCATAAGCTTCATGCATTCAAATTTGTGAACACTGTCTTCATTAAAAGTTTAAATAACAACTGTACATTTTAATTAAGTGCAAAACAGAAACATATTTCTATTATATTCTAGGATGTGCTCATTTTATCAACAAAAGGTTTCTGATTCTAGACTACAAAATAAACTCCAATCCCTGCAAGTATGCTTCTTCGGCCATACATTTTTAGAAACTGTACAATGCAAAAATAGCAATAAAACAAGCTCAAAGGATGAGGGGCTCAAATGTCATTATCTACCGGGTTAATTAATGGATTACCATGCTTTTTGAAATGTATTTTCATGCAAATTATTAGTTTATTTTTAAGCATGCTTAATGACACACATCAGTAAATAGCAAATCAAATGGTAATACAAAATACTGAGTACTACATATTTCTCTCTGCAAATAGGACAATTATTCTAAAGACTTTACAGAATACTTCTGACAACCTACTTAGAAACGTTTCTGTATTCTAGAAGATTATGTAACTTAAACTAAAAAATGTCACTGTTCCTCAGTAATTTGAGAAGGAAGACAAATAGAAAAATAGTGCTCACACTTCTGCACTAACCTCTCCCCAAAACTGTTGCTCTCTATGCTATTAGGATTATCCAAAGAACTTGTAAATTCAATTATCTGATGAAGCAATGGCAACTATTTAGAACTGAAAAAGAAAAAAATAACAGATTTTTATTCACCTTTTAACCACATCTTTTATTATCAAAATGAGTTTACACCCTGCAGACTCAACACTTAAAAAAAAAAAAAAAAAATTGTGCTTTTAAACTCAAAAAAATTTTGATTCAGGCTATAAACACCTTTCCCCAAACAAACTTACTCTGTGAATAGCCTTTAATGTAGTCAAGTGCAACATATCTAAATAAAAATACAATTGGAAATGAGGACGTCTCTGAAAAATAAAGACAATCATAAGCAGTAAGAAAGCATTATCCGAGCCATTTCAGGCAGAAAGGCAGGGATAGGAGATAGCATTCTAAAACACTAAAATATGGTGAGTGCCTCCATGAGCTGTAGGGTCTAACAACTGCATTCTCATTCCAGTCCTACCAATTACTAACTGTGTGTCTCTGAGCAAGCTACTGACTTCCTGGAGGCTCAGTCTCTCATTTGTAAATGGAGGTAACACATCTGAGGATGGGTGTCGACATTAACTGAAGCAATCTATTATTGAGTGCTTCACACTATCTAGCACTGGGAAAAGTGCTCAAATTATTAGGTGCTGTGGCTATTATTACTATAGACCCTGGCTCACTTAAACTGCTGTCTCAAGAGATGAAAAATATAAAAGTGATTCTATTAATTCTTTATTTTACTTTTTATACTTGACTTGGCCTCTTCTTCCTTTATGATCTTTCTTTCTATTCCTCTTTTTCTGTGTCTTTGTTCTCACTAGAATTTGCTATTTAAAATTGTTTACATTAAAGTTTAAACATACAGTACATAGAACTCTTTGAGGACTAGAGTCTTTTGTTAAATTTTGTCTTTTTTTTAAAAAAAAAACACAAAAAACAAAACAACAAAAGAAGGTACTTCTCAAGTTTATGAGAAATACTGAGAGAGCTCTTGGTGACAATCCTACCTGAAAATTAAATGCCTCCACACACTCTCCTGAACCTGCCTTGATTTTTCACCATAGCATTATCAGCTTTTAACTTATTATAAATTTAATCATTATATTTTTGCTTCTCGGCCTTTTGGCTAAGATCAAGTGTAGTATCTGTTCTCATCAGTTTAATTTTTGTTTCTCATTATTAAAATACAATCTATATAAGAAATTTCTTTTTTTTTTCCTCTGCCATATAGGACCTAGACTAGAACCTGGCATTTGGTGAGTGTATCTTTTCATTATTTTCTGATTGCAGTTTCCTCCTTGGGTTTTAATTTTTAATCTATGCATGTTTTTGCTAAACTTTAAGAAATAATTTCATACCACTTTGGTCATCAAAGACCAAACTTGATTTTTCCCTTTGTTTCATAGAGCTAAAATGTAAGATCTGTATAAATATAACTTCTATCACAATTCCATTTCATTACCTATAAAGTTTAACTTAGACATTTTAAAAGATTTCATATTCTTTATGAATTTATAATAGAATATTTGTAATACAAAAAATCCTTCATTTTGGATAATTAATAATAAATGCATGTCACTTTGAAGCAATTAATTCTCAAGTTAACTACTCTGGTATGAGCCTTGAAGATAAACATTTTATATAATTCTTAGTTGACATGGAACCATGATTCCAGGTTTATTCAAGTCAGCACGAATTCAAAGACTTTCCATATCTACTTTACTGGTTAGCTTTCTCTATAAAAACAACTGAACTTAAGCACAGAACATCAAAGGAGTTTGTCAAAATCATATATCCAATACTTTGGCAGGGCCAGAATATGCTTTTAGGTATAACAGTTTCTACCACTCTACTACCATCTTCCAGATAAAGCTTGCAAATCTGGAAATCTGATTATTTTAGCTGTGGTGGAAGAAACATCATTTTTCTTTATTTGAAGTCTCAACTTATTTGGAGTAACATATAGTTAACGTATAGTCCTCTTTCTAAGACTAGATAGAAAATCCCAGTACAGGTCTCACTCAGTGCTTTAGAAAATCAAAGAACAGGGGCTAAACTAGTGTACCATGAAAAAGGGTAAAGCAAAGCTTGCAGGTGTGCATATCTGCACCATCACTTCAATCTTTCTGAGCACTTCTGGGCACACAGCCCATAACTACATCAGATTAATTACTGTCAGGAGAAAGATTCAAAGTAAACATTTCCCTACATGCATTTAAAAAATTGGGTACAGTTTATACTGTTTGGGTGATGGGTGCACCGAAATCTTAATCACCACTAAAGAACTTATTCATGTAACCAAACACCACCTGTTCCCCCAAAACCTGTTGAAATAAAAAATAAGCAAAGGGAGTTTTAAACACATATCCATGGGGATACTTTAGTCAAAGGTATAAACTTTCAGTGATAAGATGAATAAGTTCTGAAGTTGTAATGTACAATATGGGGACTACGGTTAATAACAATGTGTTATACACTAAAATTTGCTGAGAGTTGACCGTAAGCATTCTCACACACACACAAGAAAATGTTCACTATGTGAGGTGAGGAATATGTTAATTAACTTGATTATAGTAACCATTTCACAAGGTATATGTACATCAAAACGTCACACTGTACTTTAAATATATATGATTTTTATTTATCAGTTATGCTTTAATAACAAAAATAAACAATGGGAAAAGGACTCCCTATTTAATAAATGATGCTGGGTAACTGATTAGTCATATGCAGAAGAATGATAATAGACGTCTACCTTTCACCATATACAAAAATTAACTCAAGATGGATTAAAGATTTAAATGTAAGAACTCAAACTATAAAAACCCTAGAAGAAAACCTAGGAAATACCCTTCTTGACATCAGTCGTTGCAAACAATTTATGGTTAACTCATCACAAGCAACTGAAACAAAAACAAAAAGTGACAAGTGGGACTTAAACTAAAGAGCTTCTGCACAGCAAAAGAACATATCAACAGAGTAAACAGACAACATACAGAATGGAAGAAAATATTTGCAAGCTATGAATCTGACAGATGTTTAATATCCAGAGTCTTATGGTATTCATAAGGAACTTAAACACTCAACAAGCAAAAACTAAATAACCCCGTTAAAAAATGGGTAAAAGACATGACCAGACACTTCTTACAAGAAGACATACAAGCGTTCACCAAAAACATGAAAAAAAGAAAAATGCTCAACATCACTAATCTATTAGAGAAATGCAAGTCAAAACCACAATGAGATGCCGTTTTACACCAGACACAATGGCTGTTATTAAAATGTCAAAAACAACAGATGCTGACAAGGCTGCAGATAAATGGGAACACATATACTTTTGGTGCGAAGTAAATTAGTTCAGCCCCTGTGTAAAGCAGCTTGTAAATGTCTCAGACAACTTAAAACAGAACTACCATTCAACCCAGAAATCTCACTACCCACCATATACCCAAAGGAAAATAAATTGTCCTACAAGACAAAAAAAAAAAAAGACATATGCACTTGTATGTTTATCACAATACAATTTACAATAGGAAAGGCAGGGAATCAATCTAGGCACCCAGGAATGGTGGATTGGATAAAGAAAATGTGGTATACATACACCATGGAATGCTACACAGCCATTGAAAAGATGAAATCATATTCTTTGCAGCAACATGGATGTAGCTAGAGGCCATTATCCTAAGTGAATTAACACAGGAACAGAAAACCAAATACTGCATGTTCTCACTTATACGTGGGAGCTAAACATTGGGTACATATGGACATAAAGATGAAAACAATAGATACTGGGGATTACCAGAGCCGGGAGAGTGGGACATAGGCAGTGTCTGAAAAACTACCTATGCTCACTACCTGGCTGATAGGATCATTTACAACCCAAAATTTCGCAACACGCAAACAAAAACAAAAACAAAAACAAAAAACAAACAAAAATAACTTCATGTAACAAAACTGTACATGTATGCTATAAATCTAAATGAAAGTAGAACTTAAAAATATATATATACATATAGTTGAAAAAATTTTTCCACTTACATTCATCTGTGCTTTTGAGTGTCAGAAACCAGGATAATATTACACTGCAGAAAAACATTTAGTCAAAGGCATCATTAAACTCTACAAATATAAATCGAGAAGAAAACTAAAATTAGTGAGACACACTTCATGTACTTCAATGGCATTTCTAGAGGGCAACAAAAAGATGAATTACCTGGTGACCAAATGTCAAACTGTACTGAATTTACAGAAACTAGATTTAAATCACATTTATTCAATTACTAGAAATATGATCTTGTGAAAATTATAAATCTTTCTGATCCTCAAATATAGACTGAGGACAGACCAAAAATGCTCGCCTAACCAGTATCACTGGAGATGATGTGAGGAGAGGTGGGTTAATGTAAATCAAAGTATTCACATATTGTAAATTGTCATGCAAATTTAACTTTTGGTACTCATTTTGATCTCTTAAAATAAGCTTATAGATATCTTAACCCAAGTAATTTTGTTTAATTTGAATGGGTTGAGCTAGGTTATACTAGAGTTTTTCAGTTTCAAAAATTTATAATTCCATGCTGCCCAGTTTTGCCTAAGAGTTCTTAAACACCAAAAAACTGCCCACTGCTTGGTGAATAGGGCATAGGTCAAGGTGGGGAGAATCATTAGGGAACATCTTCATAGAGCTAATAGCTGAAGGGTGGGTGAATTTTTCAGGGAAAAGCGCAAGGAAAATAAATACATGGATTTAGATCTAAAAAAAAAACGAGTTAACACAAAGAATGGGTGGAAAGAAAAAGAAATCAAGACAGTGTTGCAGGATACAGAGAAAGGGAAATAAGAAAGAAAGGTGGGCAAACAGTACAAGAGTGAGGAAGGGATTTAATAGGGAACAGAAGAGTTTCAATTCCAGTAGTGTGAAAGGACTGAAAGGAATCACCGTGTCGTGGTGAAATGGGAACTAGGACATGCGAAAACACAAAAATAAAAACAAAACAAAAAGTAGGACACGAGAGTGAAGACAACAGATAGGATTAGTACCTGCCTGTCTTTCATTTTTATAAATATTCCCTTTTATTGTAAAATTTCTAATGCATTTTTAGAAGATGATGACAGTAAGGATGTCCATCACCCTTACCACTTGCTAAGCTCAAATGCAGGCGACACTGTTGTTAAGCCTTGCATGCACGTTAACTAATTTAATTCTGACAACAATTCGATGAGTAGGTGTTCTAGAGATGAATAACCAAGAAACAGGTTATTTTCAAAACAAAACTAAGTGGTAGACATGGAACTTGAACCTCAGATAGTCATATTCTAGAGCACAAGCTCCTAACCACTATCCTTGCAATGAGAGCAAATTTCTTTGTTTACAAATATAAGAACAAGAAATACCTATTATCTCTGGAGACCTGTGTTACATGCATCAATGGGAAATAGAAATGTTAGAATAAGAGAACAAACTGAAGAAAATAATGTTTCAGAATTAGAAAATAATGCTACTACCAGAGAAGATTATTTTTCCTTTGTTTTCTTTAGCTGGAAAAAAGGAAAGATGTTAGTAGGGAAGCCTACAAAGTGAAAATTGGCTCTCTCCCTAAATAGTAAAGGACACATGAGGAAAAAAAAAAACACACAGTAATGTTTATAATTTTACATACAAATATAATTTTTCATTTTAATTAATGTTCTTGAAATAAAATGATCATTGTGTGACAATAAAAGGTACTGAGTGTAATCACTTCATTAAGTTATATGTTAATTAAATAATTTTATTTGATACTATCTAAACACTTTCCTTATTCAACAGCTGATACCACATAACTACAAAAAATAACCATAATTAATCTTGCAAATTAATTCTTATTTATAGGAATTAATTATGTATTTTCCCATCATAAAGCCAAGAGAAGCTACATTAATAGAAATAGAGATGGTTCTTACACATGATTACAACTGAATCCACTGCTTCCAAAACACACTGTTTATAGCTCTAATAATTCCAATTTTCTCTGAGAAACAGAAACTTATTTTGGTTGTAGCTTTCAAAAATGCTTAGGAGCCCTTAGGTAATTTTAGCGAGCCAGTAATTATATCATGCCTTAATTTTATGAAATCATCTGGGATACTCAGGTAATACTTTTATATAAATAAAACACTGACCACTCAGTTTGATCCTGTGAAATTCTGATTAAGAAGAGCTTAATGGAAAATGTCAGAAACATGAATAATATCTCACTTAGGCAGGCAGCAGATACTCATTGAAAAAGGTAATTTTTACTGAACAGAAGGAAAAGTAATGTAACATCCATGTTAGAAATTTAGTTTAGACATAGAATGCTCTATTTAAAAAACACTGGTATCAGGTATAAAGATGACTTATTTTTTAAATAGAAAAAAACATATTTTGGATAAATTAAGTAAAGCCTAACTTTAAAAGGAAAGGCTCAACGTGAAATCTTTCAGGCCGATGATACTACTGCACCAGCATAACTCGTTTTACGGCACTTTATTGCACTTTACAAATACATATTTTTACAAATTGAAGATTTGTGGCAACCCTTTATCCAGCAAGTGTATTGGCGCCATTTTCCAACAGCATGTGTTCGCTTTGTGTCTCTGTGTCACACTTTGGTAGTTCTTTCATTATTTCAAACTGTTTCATTATTAATATATATTAATACATGACTGTTTATTCATAATTATATTGTTTTCACATCATCATTATGTCTATGATGATGATCTGTGACCAGTGACTTTTGTTGTTACTATTGTAATTGTTTTGGGGCACCACAAATCATGCACATATACAACCACAAACTTAACAAATACTTAATAAATGTGTGTGTTGACTCCTCCAACCTACTGGCAGTTCCCTTGTCTCTTCCCCTGTTCTTGGGCCTCCCTATTGTCTAAGACCCTGTTGAATTTAGCCCAATTAATAAACCTACAATAGCCTTTAGGAGTTCAAGTGAAAAGAAGAGTGGCATGTCTCTCACTTTAAATCAAAAACTAGAAATGATTAAGCTTAGTGAGGAAGGCATGTTCAAAGTTGAGACAGGACAAAAGCGAGGTCCCTTATGCCAAAGAGTTAGCCAAGCTGTGAATGCAAAGGAAAAGTTCTTCAAAGAAATACGAATTGCTACTCTAGTGAACACATAAGTGATAAGAAAGTGAACACCAGCCTACTGCTGATTCGAAGAAGTTTATGGTGGTCTGGATCTAAGATCAAACTAGCCACAACATTCCCTTAAGTCAAAGCCTAATCCAGCAAGGCCCTAGCTCTCTTCAATTCTGTGAAGGCTGGAAGAGGTGAGAAAGCTGCAGAAGAAAAGTTTAAAGCCAGGAGAGACTAGTTCTTAAGGTTTAAGGAATAAAGACATCTTCATAACATAAAAGTTTAAGGTGAAGTAGCAAGTGCTGATCTAGAAGCTGTAGCAAGTCCTCCGGAAGATCTAGCTAGGCTATTGATAAAGGTGGCTACACTAAACAATAGATTTTCAATGTAGATGAAGCAGGCTTCCATTGAAAGATGCCATCTGGGACTTTCGTAACTACTAGGAAGACAGTGCCTGGTTTCCAAGCTCCAAAGAACAGGATGACTCTCTTGTTAAGGGCTAATGCAGCTGGTGACTTTGAGTTGAAGCCAATGTTCATTTACTGTTTCCAAAAACCTATGCCCTTATGAATTATACTAAAGTCTACTCTGCTTGTGCTCTATAAATGTAACCACAAAGCCTGGATGACAGCACGTCTGTTTATAGCATGGTTTACTGAGCCCATAAGCCCAAGATTGAGACCTATTGCCCAGAAAAAAAATTCCTTTCAAATATTACCTCATTGATGAAAGCATCTGGTCACCCAAGAGCTCTGACTGACATGTACAAGGAAATTAACGTTGTTTTCAAGCCAACTAATACAACATGAACTCTGTACCCCATGGATCGAGAAGTAATTTCAACTTTCAACTCTTATTATTTAAAAAATGTATTTTGTAAGACTATAGCTGTCATAAGCAGTGATTCCTCTAATGAATCTCGGCAAAGTAAATTGAAAATCTTCTGGAAAGGATTCACCATTCTAGATGCCATTACGAACATTTGTGATTCATGGGAGGAGGTTAAAATATCAACACAATAGGAGTTTGGAAAAGTTAATTCCAACTCTCATAGATGACTTTGAGGAATTCAAGACCTCAGTGGAAGAACTAACGGCGATGCAGTGGAAATAGCAAGATCACTAGAATTAGAAGTGAAACCTAAAGATGTGACTGAATTGCTGCAGTCTCATGATAAAACTTTAATGGATGAGGAATTGTTTCTTACAGATGAACAAAGAATATGGTTTCTTGAGATGGAATCTATTATTGGTGAAGGTGCTAGAGATGGCAACAAATTATTTGGAATATAATATAAACGTAGGTAATCTTTATCAAGTGGTGGGTTTGAGAGCATTCACTCTAATTTTGAAAGAGTTCTACTGTGGGTAAAATGTTACCAAACAGCATCACATGTTACAGAGAAATCTTTCATAAAAGGAAGAGGCAATCCATGTGACAAACTTCATTATCGTCTTAGCCACCACAACCTTTAGAAACCCCACGCTGATCAGTCAGGAGCCATTAACATCAAGGTAAGAGCCTCCACTAGCAAAAAGATTATGACTTACAGAAGACTTGGACGATCATTAGCATCCTTTAGCAATACAGTATTTGTAAATTATGGCATGTACATTTTTTAGACATAATAATATCACACACTTATTAGACTACGGTATAGTATAAACACAACTTTTATATGTATTGTGAAACAAAAAATTTGTGTGACTTGCTTTATTGCAATATTTGTTTTACTGCAGTGGTCTAGAGCCAAACCTACACTATCTCCAAGGTATGCCTGTAGATTACCTTCTTCCATATTTGCAGTCTAGGAAAAGAAATGGTTAGCTAATGTGGTAATGACTGTAAAGTGCTTTCAGAGAGCCTAACATATAAGTTTATAAGAGATGGTAGATCTTATTATGAACATCTGCTCAGCAAGCACATCATAGTATAATATACTAATTGTGAATTCTATAAAATTATGGTGTATTTTATTGATAATACCTTATCAATTTTTATATGATTTAATTAAATTACTGTTTTAAGGGAGAAGCAAATCATTTTAGTACTATTTGTGTTTTAATGACATAATTTTAAACTTTCAGGAGTTATTTCACCACTAGGTAGCTACATACTCCATTTATCCAACCATCCTTCCATCTGTCAGTCCGTCTATCAGTTCATCAACCCTCTATACATCCTCCTATCAGAGATTTAGCTCTCTGTTTACAGGTGCCTAGTGTATTCTAAGTAAACAGATCATTGTTGATATATGGGTAATTCTCTGTCTTATCATTCATCTTGAAGTCTACAAACACATAATAGTATCTCCTTTTTTAAAACTGGTGAAAATGATCACCTTGGGCACAAATGTTCCCCCCACCAACCCCAATGAAGGATATTACTAGGTGATTATGCACTATCTTTAAAGGTTATAATAACATTTCTGATTTATTTTTCCTCCAGAAGGGCAAGAAATAGAAGACAGAATTTTGACTGGGCTATTGTTAGATGGCTTTCTGAAGTGAAGAGACCATCATTGCACAACTGAGCTATGAAACAAAAAAAACAGAAATGCTGTTAAATATTTGACAGCACTGTGATGGCTATTCAAAACAGGACCCTGAACCCCCTTCAAGAAAAAAATCCCAAAACTAAATACATTTGTATGCAGTAAAGGCTTACTCATTATTCATTACTGCCTATAATCTTATGAATATATATTAAGGCAATCTAAAAGTGTTATAGCATTGCAATATTTTAATCATGCAAAATATTTTTCTTACTTGGTGATTCATCCCTAACTCCTGGGTAGAGAAATGAAGCTAAATCATAGGCTTTTTATGACCAAGGGAGGGGAAGGTACTGGTCTGTCATTATCATTAAATCATAGGGATTGTTAGACAGTGTTTAGCAATGAAAAAAATGATCAAAAGGACCTCTATGTTTAAAAGTATTAGTCATTTCAAAACTAAAGAAAGTGAACCTAAGCAATGAGCATACATTCATTGTGAAGCTATTTTTAAAAAGGAGGACCTATATTAAATATAAAATTGTTAGTAGGATCATCTATCTCAGCTCTCATAAAGCTCATCATCAATAAATTGCAGCATAACATAAAGGAAAAAGAAACATGCTTGTATCTGGTGAAAGTCACTGTGTCAAACTTCTGCAGAAAACCTTGAATTTGCTTTTTACCAAAGTATCTACAACCTGCAAAACTAGAAAGTTGAGATGCTCTATTTAGTCAGACCAGAAATTAACCTTTACATATATAATCTGGATAGAATATGGTAGTTAGCTAATCCTAAATTAAGTCCTTTGTTTTTATTTGTTGCATAAAGCATAGATTCTCATAAACATAGAGTGTTACATCACCACACTTCAAAGCCTTCTGTAAACCAAGCAACTCACAGCAACATCTCTGCCTTCAGCAATCACACTCCAGTAAGTCATCCAAGTGACCTTATTTGCTTATTAGAAACTCTGTGTACAGGTTGCAAATGTCAGAGTATGAATTTACATTTTAAAAAGTGCATCTTGCAGTGGCTTAATGAAAATATTTCAACAATCTCAGCTCAAATTCAACTACTTATACCTCTGCTCCCTTGGGTTTAAAGATTTTGTCCTAGGTTCACATATTCTTCACAAGCCATGCTTCACAACCACTCCTCTTAGCATGTCAACACTGTAACAGTTTGAAATGCCATTTGGAAAGGGGGCTGTTACTACACTACCATTTCTACTCCCACCTCAATAGTATGCCAATAAATAACTTAAACATTTGATTCTTGTGTTGTTTATGGTCTCAGAAAGATATTTATCTGATATACCAACACAAATACCTTATACATAAGCTGGGAGGTTTTAAATTTATATTGTATATCATGTATTAACTTAAACTCTGAAAATAGCACCATGATACCTCCATATTCTACTCTAGAATACAGAAAAAAAATCACAATAATTGACCTTCGTATGTATGTTTTGCTTTAAAATTATTTTTCTTCTTGTGGAAGATGGCAAAAAAAGATCATTAAGAAGAATTTCTGGGGACAGATTTGTCAGGGGTTATGGCAGGGCAGTGAGAAAAGTGAGTTGATTAGAAAGAAAACTGCCTGGGCCATAAGTCTGTATGTAATTCTCTCCTTCTACCTATATTCCCAGAAGTATTTTTGAAATTATTTTGAACATTAGAGAAATAAATCATCAATAATACCACCATCGCTCCCACCCCCAACCACATGTACCTACTCTGGGAACAGAACGAGGCACCAGCGTGGAACAGAAAGAACATGGGCTGTGGATACACCACTTAACCTTTACCTGCCATGGGCTGGAGGAAAGCCTTCAGTTCATTAAAGGCCTCAGTCTCTACAACCTGCCTTATAGTGTGGTCCGAAATACAGTCATAGGTTGTTTCATGCATTTCACTTTACTGTGCTTTTCAGATACTGTGTTTTTCTTCAAATTGAAAGTTTGTGGAAACCCTGGTTGAGCAACTGTCGATGCTGTTTTTCCAACAGCACATGCTCACTTCATGTCTCTGCATCACATTTTGGTAATTATCGCAATGTTTCCAACTTTGTCAGTATTACTATACTATATTAAAATGAACACTTTATAAAAATGATTCGCAAATAGAAGGCCCGCAGAAGAGGGGTCCTAATACATTCTCCCCACATCATTTAAAATGTGGTATCATCATTTGTATCATTCAAATGGATTTGAAAGAGCACTCTGGCCTTGGGAACATAGTTTTCTTTCTGATTTAATGACAACTTGATAATGTTCTAGGTGAAGAAATGCCACTAAAGAAATATAATAATGATTCTGACGATATAAAAGGCACTATGTTCCTTTCTTTACAGCTAAACAATGTGAAAACTTAAGTCAATATAACACATCAGGAAAATGTATTTTATCTTTCTAAGCATGAAATATGAAACCTGCTTATTTATTAAGTACATTTAGGTCTCAGCATTACCCACATTTCTATCTATTGTATTAAAGAATGTTGGTCATTATTACACTGAAGATTAGCAGCTAAAAAGACAAATGTGAGAGTATATAGGTAAAAGGTTGTTGCTGTTGTTTTGTTTTTTGATTTTTTCCTAGAATATGGCTGTAGGCTCCATTGCAGAAACAGTAAGATGTCCTTTGGCAGTCACCATAAAGGCCACATTCAAAGCCTTATTGATACAGATCTGTCTTGCCTCTCAGTTTTCCAAATGTCTTGCCTCTCAGTTTTCCAGATAGTTAAAAGCATCATTAAAGTGTTTCTTCTACCTTGCCTGGCATTACCTCCAAAATGGCTCCCCTTCCAACAGTTTTTGGGATGGCAGTCACCATCTATTCTCCACAGATCTGAGTGAAAGTTGATGTCTTGCTAGTTGACATACAAGATCTACAGATTCAAAAAATGGAACTGCTCAAAAATTCAGACATGTTACCTATAGCAGGACTATATTTCCTAGTAACAGAGGAAGTTTAAGTGGCTTCTTTAGAAAAGTTAGATTTGTTCTGGCACCACATCCTACTTCCCAGGGAATTAAAAATTTGATGAACTTTGTTACTTGATTAACACATGCAATCTTGTCACTGTAGACTCTTCACAGTAAAAATCTGTATTCAATTTACTTGCTCAGTAGTTAGAAATACCAATGGCATAGAATATTTTGCTAAAGACAGAAAATATACCATTGAAATCCTAATTTTTAATACTTTGTATATCTGAATTCATTCTATAATAGTCAGCTACACTATAGGTTAAAAGTAGAAGAATAAGGTCAGAAAGATAAAGGGCCAAAAACAAATGAGACAAAAAAAAAAAAATCGCAAGAGAGAAGAAAAAGGGACCTTAAAGCTAAGCTTGGAACAACAAAAAGTTAAAAGGAGAGATCCATTTGCCGGCGATGGGAGATGCTACAATCCTAACAGATGAATGACAGAGAAGTGTCCTGTAATACTCTTATCTTTTCTAATATGTTAGAGGGTCAAAGTTAACGTTGTACTTTTTCATGTTTAATGTTAAATTTAGGGTTTTAGGTTGAAATTATTAACTGAATACAGAAAAAGGAAGATATGACATAATACTAGGATACAAAAGAAAAACTCAAGATTTTTATTTGGATACAGGTACAATGGGAAAGGAAAATGTGATGGCTGCCAGGAAAGCTGATGTAACTTTAATGATATGAATAAGAGAGTAGCATCAAGATAAAGGAAGGTAATGGGGCTCTGTATGTCATACTTGCCAGACTGTATCTAGAATACTCTGCTGTTAGTGTAGCAGGACTGTGAACAATGCTGGGTGCATTTTGATAAGGGAGATGCAATGGTAAGACATCTGGAAAGTATCATGAGAATTTATGTAAGAAACTAGTGGTGTCTGGTCTGGAAGAGGAAAAACCAGGGAGAGGTGGTAATCTAAGAAGCATATTAAAAGCCTTTCTGATTTGAATAGCTGGCACGTAGAACAGGTGTTAGTCCCAGAGTACAGAATTAATGCATTGATTTTAAGGTAACATTTTTAACTATTAAAACACAATACTGTTTATCTTGTGAAATAGTGATATTCCTGGCACTGCAAAGTATTAGAATAACAGGTGATTATTTGTAAGAAATTTCTAGATGGGACTTCTGCACTGAACTGGGAGGGTGGAGCAGAGTCCCTCACAAAAGGAAGATGTTGTGATTTCAGTCTCAGAGTTATGGCTGGCATTATTAACATATACTTAATTAGAAGGTGTGTTGTAAATTACGTTGGAAATGCGCTCCTGCTCCCTTCCTGCTCCCCAAAACTTAAAATATATAAAGTAAAAAACATGATACAATTCTCCCACCACCTATATAGACCATTACATCTTCAATACTTTGTGAGTATTCAAAGAGAATTATTAAAATGGAAATGTTCTCCGAGAAAGGAGTAACATATGTGCATTTACTACTTGTTAACAGAAAGACATGGAAGAGATGGGTGGTAAGAATAAGGTCCAAGTGGGCACAAATCTGTAGCAGGCAAAATGTAGGAAACAGGTCAACAAGGTTTCTTCATGTTTCCCTTGGAGACCAAATAGATGACTGAGGATCCAACTATAATTTCTGTAAAGACATGGCTCAGTTTTCCAATGTCTGTATCATTACAACTTATAACGAGTACAGCTTCCAAAAGAGGTGACTAATGTAAACACATTCAGTATTTATTTAAGTAGAAAATTTTCGTGTTAACAAGTACAGACGTTTAAGCAGATAACTAAATTTCAAAAAGACCGAATTTGTGTCAAGATTTTGAAAACCGAACCAGGCTTTCAAATATAGTGTAATTCTGTGTCAGTATATATAAACTAACATTTGGGGGTCTTACTGGCTTATAGGGGTCACAGTAATACCCTATACTATATAATATAAATATAATACATATATTACTATGTATGCTTTCGTAATATTCACTACTTGTTAAAGTTAATATATTAATATATTTTAGATAGATCCTTATAGCTTGCCCCAAGATTTTTCTCCTAAATATCATCATGGAAAACTCTATACATTTCCATTTGTTGACAATGATGAAATAATTTTTTAATTAAAATTTAAAATATTTATGGGTATACAGTAGGCATATATATTTATGGGGTGCCTGAGATATTTTGATACAGGCATACAATATGTAATAATCACATCAGGGTAAATAGAGCATCCATCATCTCAAGTATTTATCCTTTTTTGTGTTACAAACATTCCTATTCCACTTTTAGTTGTTTTAAAATGTAGAATAAATTACTGTTGACTGTAGTCACCTTGTTGTGCTATCAAATATTAGGTCTTATTCATTCTGTCAAACTATGCTTTTGCAGCCATTAAGCATTCCATTTCCCTCTCACTGGCCCACTACACTTCTCAGCCTCTGGTAACCATCCTTCTACTCTCTTATCTCCATGAGAACAACTGTTTTAATTTTTAGCTTCCATAAATGAGTGAAAACATGCAAAGTTAGTCTTTCTATGCCTGGTTTATTTCACTAAACATAACGACCTCCAGTTCCATCCACGTTGTTGCAAATGACAGGATCTCATTCCTTTTATGGCTGAATAGTATTCCGTTGTGTAAATGTACCATATTTTCTTTATTCATTTGTGTATTGATGGACACTTAGGTTGATTCCAAATCTTGGCTAGAGTGAACAGTGCTACAATAAAAGGCGAGTGCAAATATCTGCTCCATATACTGATTACTTTTGGGTATATACCTAGCAGAGGGATTGCTGGATCATATGGTAGTTATATTTTTAATTTTTCTGAGTAATCTCCATACTGTTCTCCATATTGGCTGTACTAATTGATGACCCCACCAACAGTGTATGTGGGTTCTACTTTCTCCACATCCTCACCAGGATCATTATTGTCTGTCTTTTGGAAAAAAGTTATTTTAACTGGGGTGAGAAGATTTCTCACTGTAGGTTTCATTTACATTTCTTTCATGATCAGTAATGCTGAGCACCTTTCCATACACCTGTTTGCAATTTGTATGTCTTCTTTTGAGAGATGTATATTCAGATCTTCTGCCCATTTTTAAATAAGATTATTAAATGTTTTCCTATAGTTTGAGCTCCTTATACATTCTGGTTATTAATCCTTTGCCAGATGGATAGTTTGCAAATATTTTTTCCCATAATGTGGACTGTCTCTTCCCTTTGTTTCCTTTTTGTGCAGAAACTTTTTAACTTGCTGTCATCTCATTTGTACATTTTTGCTTTGATTGCCTATGCTTAGTTTAGGCATAAACTATGTCTAAGATTTCAGCCTTTAATCCATTTTTATTTTTATTTTGTATATGATGAGAGACAGAGGTCTAGTTTCATTCTTCTGCACATGGATATCTGATTTTCCCAGCACCATCTATTGAAGAAACTGTCCTTTCCCCATTGTATGTTCTTGGCACCTTTGTTGAAAATGAGTTCACTATAGATACATGGATTTATTTCTGGGTTTTATATTCTGTTCTACTAGTATTTGTGTCTGTTTTTATGGCATTACCATGCTGTTTTGGTCACTGTAGCTCTGTAGTATAATTTGAAGTCAGGTAATGTGATTGCTCCAGTTCTTTTCTTTTTGTGCAACATATCTTTTGCTATTCTGGGTCTTTTATGTTCAAGTAAAATTCAGGATTGTTTTTCCATTTATTTGATGAATATCATTGGTATTTTGATAGGGATCTCTAATTTCTTTCTTGACCTAGCCATGGATTGGTATGGTCATTGGTATATGGCCATTCAGGAGCATATTGTTTTATGTGCATGTGTTTGCATAATTTCTACAATTCTTCTTGTTATTCATTTCTGGTTTTATTCCATTTTGGTCAGAGAAGATGCCTGATATTATTTCATTTTTTAAAAATATTTTAGGACTTGCTTTGTGGCCTAACATACGGTCTATTCTTAAGAATATTCCATGAGCTGAGGACAACATGTCTTTTACAGCCATTGGATGAAATGTATCAGGTCCATTTGGTCTATAGTGCAGATTACACCTCATGTTTCTTTGTTGATTTTCTGTCTGAAAGATTTGTCCAAAGGTGAAAGTAGGGTATTGAAGTCTCCAGTTATTATTGTATTGGGGTCTATCTCTCTCTTTAGCTCTAATAATATTTGCTTTATATATATGGATGCTCCAGTGTGGGGTGCATATATAATTGTTATATTCTCTTGTTGAATTGACCCTTTGTCATCATATAATAACCTTATTTGTCTCTTTTTATAGGTTTTGTCTCAAAAATCTATATAATCTGATGTCAATGCAGCTACTCCTGCTGTTTTATGCTTCTCATTTGCACAGAATGTCTTTTTCCATCCCTTTATTTGTTAGTCTATGAGTGCTTTTATGGGTGAAGTATGTTTATTGTAGGCAGCAGATATTTAGGTCTTGTATTTTTATCCGTTAAGCTACTCTATGTTTTTGGTTAGAGAGTTCAGTCCATTTACATTTAATGTTATTACTGATAAGGATTTATTGCTGCCATTTTGTTATTTGTTTTCTGTTTTTCTTTTTTTTGTCTTCCTTCTTGTCTTCCTTGTTGTGAAACTGATTGCTGCTATGTTTTAATTTCTTGCTTTTTACTTTATTTTTGTGTGTATCTGTGTGGAAGGCTTTTTGATTTGTGATTCTCATGAGGCTTGCAAGTAACATCATATAACCCGCCATTTTAAACTGATGACAATTTAATTCTGATTGCAAAAACAAACAAAGAGAAAAACTGATACAAACTCTACCCTTTAACTTCCCCCACTAGTATTTTAACTTTTTGTTTGTATTTATATCTTATTATAATGTCTGTGTCTTAAAAAGTTGTTGTAGTTAGTTCATGCAACACAATTGAAGCCTTATCATATTCCATATTTGTCTGTGTACTTATTATAATCAGTGGGTTTTGTGCCTTAAGGTGATTTCTTATTGCTCATTAATATTCTTTTCTTTAAGACTGAAGTACTCCCTTTAGCATTTCTTGTAGGTCAGTTTTAGTGTTAACAAAATCTCTCGGCTTTTGTTTGTCTGGGCAAGTCTTAGTTTCTCCTTCATATATGGAGGATATTTTTGCTGGATATAACATTCTAGGATAAAAGTTTTTTTTCCTTCAGCACTTTAAGTATGCCATGGCACTCTCTCCTGGCCTGTAAAGTTTCCACTGATAAGTATGCTGCTAGATGTATTGGAGCTCCTTTATATGTTATTTGTTTATTTTCTCTGGCTGCTTTTAGGATCCCTTCTTCATCCTTGACCTTTGGGAAATTGATTTTTAAATGTCTTGAGGTAGTATTATTTGGGTAAAATCTGCATTGTGTTCTATAACCTTCTTGTCCTTGAGTATTGATATCTTTCTCTGGGCTTGGAAAGTTCTCCATTACTATCTCTTTGAATAAACTTCTAACTGAATCAATCTCTCTCTCTCTCTCTCTCTCTCTCTCTCTCTCTTTCTCTCCATCTGCTTTAAAGCCAATCACTTTTAGATTTGCTTTTTTGAGGCTATTTTCTAGATCCTGTAGGCATGCTTCATTCTTTTTTGTTTTTTGTCTTTTCTATGCATTTTCAAATACCTTGTCTTCAAGCTCCCTAATTATTCTGCTTGATCAATTCCGCTGTTGAGAAGCTCTGATGCATTCTTCAGCTTGTCAACTGAATTTTTCAGCCCCAGAATTTCTGCTTGATTTTTTTAAAAGTATTTCAATCTCTTTGTTAAATTTATCTGATGGAATTCTGAATTCCTTCTCTGTTAAATTGCATTTCATCAAGATGCCTCAAAACTGCTATTTCTTTTTTTTTTTTTTTTTGTCAGAAAGTTCACCTATCTCTGTCACTCCAGGATTGGTTACTGGTGATTTATTTACTTTGTTTAGTGAGGTCATGATTTTCTGGAAGGTAGTGATGCTTGTGGATGTTTGCCAGTGTCTGGGCATTGAATAATTAGGTATTTATTATAGCCTTCACAGCTCAGGCTTGTTTATATTGGTCCTTGGGAAGGTTTCCTAAGTATTTGAAGACTTGGTGTTGTGATCTAAGTCTTCAGTCATTGCGGTGGTATCTATATTAAGGGGCTCCACTCTTGTTGACTCATAGAGGTACTACCTTGATGGTCTTAGTTAAGATCTGAGATAATTCACCGGATTATCGGGCAGAATCTCTTGTTCTCTTCCCTTGCTTTCTCCCAAACAAAGGTCATCTCTCACTCCATCCTGGAGCTGCCTGGAATTGGAGGAAGGGGTGAAGCAAGCAAGTTCATTGTCAACGCCACTGGGACTGTGCTGGGTCCCACTTGAAGCCAGCACAGCACTAGGCCTCACCCGAAGTCTCCGGTGACTATTGCCTGGGTACCAGTGATGTATATCCAAAGGCCAAGGGTTCTTTAGTCAGCAAGTGGTGGGAGAGAGCATCCTGCCGAGCCTGGGTCTTTCCCTTTAGGGCAATGTGTTCCCGTCTGGCCCAGGGTAGGTCTAGGAATGCCATGCTGGAGCTATGGCCTGGCACTAGGAACTTGAGAAACCTACTTCATGCCATATTTTACTGTGGCTGAGGTGGCACCCACATTGCAAGCAATGTCCTTTTCACTCTTCTCTTTCCTTTTCTCAAGCAGAAGGAGGCTCTCTCTCCATGGCCACCATCACCCCAAGGCCATGGCAACCACAGCCGGGCTACTGCTGATGTGTATTCAAAGTCCAAGGGCTCCTTAGTCAGCAGTTGGTGAATTGTGTCAGACCTAGGTCTCTCCTTTCAGGGCAGTGGGTTCCCTTCTGGCTCACGGAAGGTTGAGAAATGCCATCTAGGAGTTAAGGCCTAAAACTGGAGGCTTTAGGAGTCTGCTTGGTGCTTTATTTTACTGTGGCAGAGCTGATCCCCAAGTTGCAAGATGAAGTCCTTTTCGCTCTTCCCTCTCCTTTCCCCAGGCAGGAGTCTCTTCTCATGGGCAGCATGCATAGCTGGGAATGTGCTGGGTTACAACTGAAGCCAACACGGTTCTGGGTCTCATCAAAGGCCTGTGGCAATTGCTACTTGGCTACTTTACCTCGGTCATTAGGTAAAGAATTCTGCCAGGGCTGTGTCCTTCCCTTCAGGGAAGCAAGTTCCCTTAAGGCATAGGGTGGGTCTAGAAATGTCCTCTGAGAGCTGGGGCCTGAAATAGGGGCTTTAGGTCTCTGCTTGCTGTTTTATTTTACTGTGGCTGAGCTGGTATCCAAGTTATAAGAAAAAGTCCTCTTCACTCTTTCCTCTTCTTTCTTGTGTACCCCATGTCCACTGGCTCTAAGTCCAGTACAATGTCCACTGGCTCTAAGTCCAGTACGACACCAGGACCTGCTCAGGAACTGTAGTCCTTGTGGTCTAGACTTTCAAATTTATCTGGAACCCCAGGGTACTTTAGCGTGCAGTGCTGGGCCTAGCTGGAACTTAGGTTCCGAATGCTGGGACAGACAATACCCCTCTGGCTAGGGCTGGGCTAAAGGCTCTCTTTGTGGGCGCTCGCTGAATTCTGCCCGTGTCGCCTTCTGCTGTGACAGGGCAGCAATGAGTTCCAATGCAAAGTCCCACAATCACTGTGCTTTCCTTCCCCCAAGCAAACAGATTCTCTCTTTCCATGTCCCACGTGGTGCTGCCAAGGCATGGGAGAGGGTTGCTATAGGGAATTCAAGACTGTCCTTCTTACCCTCTTCCGTGCCTCTTTGCTTGAAATAATATGAAAATGAGGTGCTGTGATTGCTAACCTGATTTCTGGTTCTTATGAAGGTACTTTCTTACGTGGATAGTTGTTTAATTTGGTGTTCCTGAAGGGAGGACAACCGTTGGAGAGTTCTATTCAACCATCCTGCTCAAATTTATATTTTCTATTCCCCCAACTGGTTACCTCTCCTGGCTTTGCTATCCTCAGGAATAATACCACCAGCATTCTTTCTATTGTTCAAAGCGAAACCTTACATTTTCCCTTCTTTAGTCCATGTTCAAACAGATCCTGAGTTCCTTTACTACAAGGGCTTCATAAACTTTTTCTATTCTGTTGCCATTGTTTTAGTTCATGCCCTAATTATCTTTTAGGTGTACTGCAGTTTCTCATAATTAATATCTGTACTTCCAATCTCTTTCCTCATGAAAGCTCCCTTACACACTGGTACATGAGAACTTTTACTAAAGCCTACATTTTTATCAAGTAGCTCCCTAGTCAAAAACCTGCAGCAACTCACTATAAAATCATAGAAAAAAGACTAATTAATATGGCATTAAAATCTTCTATTATGTGATCTCCATCTATGTTTTCAGCTTTATCTCTTAATACTTCTTTCTATAGTCATCATTCTCCAATTAATCCATTGTCCTGTCCGTTATCTAAGAATAGTCTATGATTTCTAATAGCTGAAATGGCTTTCTTCATTTTTTCCTGCTATAATCTTGTCCATTTCCCAAATCTAGGCTTAAAAGTCTTTGTCTTAATCTCAGTATCTCTCCTCTCCTCCCCTGCCATTTATTTTTTCATTTTTCTTGTCCTTTGTTCTCCCATGGAACATTCTTGCTCCTTGTTCCTTTTCCATTTATTGCATTAAGACTTACATCACAGTCTGGGTTTCATACATCTCTTTCCCTCCACTTAAGGTTCAAGGACAGTGCTGCAAAGATATAATAAAGGTTGCAGTAGATACCCGGTATTCTGTAAATGTACTTTGGTTTGATTATATTACACTAGCAAGAATAGAAGGGTTTAGTCTAGGAGCATTACTTTAGCATTCTGGAGGTGAGAAGGATCACATACAAATTGCTACATGTCTAGTATTTGTTTGGATTTTTTCATGGAAACGAAGAGGACATTTGTTTCCCAGAATAGTACTGTACTCTTTAGTGTAGATAACCCATCACATTGATTTATTTGTAGGCATAAAGAGACAGACAACACAGCACATTCTGTAGGTTACCTGGGGCACATTTGTGCTGTCTGTCATAACTACGGCCTCCTCTCCTAGATGCTCTGCTGTTCTGTGGAGTTGGGTGGGAAGAAAGTAGGGAACCATCTCTCTTTGCCCTCAATGTCATGAGCAGCACAAGGTGGTGACAGATGCTGCAGGCTACTGACGAAACAGCACTGGCTCTTTTCTTTTTACTGCCAGAGTAAAGTTCTGTCTGGGTGAGTCCACTTTACCAAGGGATGTCTTCCTGAGGCTCGGGGGTAATTCCTGATTAAGCCACTCATGGTAATAATCATTTTTCTTCCTAGAAAATTTTTCTGGGAGATGTAAGACCCAACTCTGGTCAATAAAATATGGAAGAAATTTTGCTAAAGAAGTAACTTCACTGTTGAAGAGATACACACAAAAAAGTCTGTCTGCATTTTGTTGTGTCTGAAGGTGGGTGACACTTGGAGTCATGGCTCTTATCTAATGATGATTAACAGGGGCCACCGTTTGGACATTGCTGGCACCCTGAGAATTGAAAGCAAAAAGAATGAACTGGGGAACCTGATACTGTCACAGTGCTGGGGAAACTAGACTTCAGGATTTTTGTTAAGTGACAGATACATTTTCCTTATTATTTGAGCCAGCTGAGTGGGAGGGTTTCTTTATTGTAGCTGGAGACACGCTGACACATAGGACTTCATGTGGGCATCAGGCCCCTTGCTCAGGCGGCAGATGCTAATCACTGTTAGGGCTTCAGAGCACAAGCACATTATTTCTACTGCCTGCTGGAAAAATTGGGCTGATTTGTTGCTAGGTCCTGAATCTGTCAATTTTTTCATGGATCTAGTAATATGTCTTTAAAATATACTGTACATTTCCTTTGTAATAATTATCAAACTTACAATGACTAATGTTTATCTCCTTTACTAGTTTAAAAGCTCTATGAGGGCAGTGACTGTATCTGCTAGGAGAGTTCCTGTATTTACAGTAATTAGCTGAGAGTCGTCACAGAGGTGTTCAGTAAATAGGTACTCGGTAATTATCTGTAAAATGCATGAAAGAAAGAGTAAATGAATACACAGAGAACATCAAAAACATTCTCCCTGGTTATTTCTATTGCTCACACCTCCCCTGCCTTGCCTTCTTACCAATTCAGGCCTACAAAGGTATGCCATGTCTTGAATTTTAGGGGAAGAAACAGAAAAAGGAAGGAAGCTATCATTACAACTATTGTTTGCTCTCTCCCACCAAGTGGAGGAAAGGAAACAAGTCTCAGAAGTAACTTACAAAATATTTTCATAGAGTAAAACTACAGCCGTATCCCATATTGCTTACTGGATCTAAACAGCATTTAAGAAATGTTATTTAAGAAATGTTCAGTTACACTTTTTAAAGCCCGGTCCCCTAAGTCCAGAGCCTCTGCTATTGTCTCAGGAGACTTACATTTCCTGTCTTCTGTGTTGGTGGATGTGGGGACCTGGACAGCAGGGCTCCATATTGAAACCTTCAAGACAGAAAGATCCACAGCTCTTTCCTTTGATGTGAACCACGTCTGCACTAACCTCTCTGTTTAAAGCTAAAACGAAGCTTAGGAATAATTCAGTATAACTGAGCTGAGCAAAGATTTATCCATCAACTGTTTCAAGTTCCTCATTTTTCAGATGAGGAAAATCAATGTTTCTGTCATCAAGATCAACCTTAGTCTTTTTTTTTTTTTTTTTTTTTGTCCTATAATATAATAAAGAAGTGAATGTGGACAGTTATATTCACTTGTAACAAAAAGGATATTTCCCTGGCAATGCTGTTCCAACTCGGTAGTCAGTGTAGCTCTTGCTTGGATGGAAGTTGAAAATGAAAAGAAGACCTGCTCTTTCAAAAGCAATGATCTTATTGCCTTCATGTTTTTCACTCACATAGGCCTGCAAGAATTAACACGCGTGTTACATTTAAATAATATCTAGATGCTGCTACAAGTACCTTATTTTTCGTCTTTCTCAATAGTCTGGTTATTAAACCCGAAATGAGTATTTCAGAACACTATATTTTTTTGAACATGTTACAATTTTGCTATACCTAACTGTGAACCAAGAACAGTCTCAAAAATTGCTTAGTGGCGTATACAAAGCTCACCAGCCACTTGCCGACCTCATAGCTCAAATAGAGAACTAGTATTGTGGCTCAGGTTTTAAGTAAAATCATGGTACCTATACATACTACAAAGTGTTTGTATATATTAGATCTACTTATAAGTGAATTTTCTTTAAGACTTTTAGTCTCCAGCTTAATGTGGTTAGGTATATAAAATTACTTTTCAAAATTCAATGTAACATTGTTATTTTAACGTAGTTTCTAAAATTATAGCTCTCTTAACCATTTTCCATATTTACCCAACTTTGTCAGATTCAATGGCAACCTAAAGTCAATTACAATACTTTTTCTCTTAATAAAAAGATAAGGTCTGAAAAGAAATTATATCTGTAAACTCTCTTCTTTTATTCATCATCATGTATTTTCAGTTGGCTGTGAAAAGCCTTTGCTTTCCCAACACCGTCCTCACTCAGCCCGAGCTCTGAGAGGACTTATTGCCGTGCATATCATCAGCAGCAGCACTCTTGGTAATTTAGAAATGTGAACTAAAGCTCTAGAGTAAACGGGGTGCCTTTTGGTATTCAACATTGTTCCTATTGAAAAGGAGCATCATTTTGCTCTCTCTTCTGGAAATAGCATTACTAAGAAACGTGATTAGGGCATTCATGTCATGGAGCAAATCTTACTGAATATACAAATACCTTTGCTCAGCCATTAAAAAAAAAAAGAATCATAGACACCAAAGTAAAAACACATCAACAGTAATTTCAAACAGCCCCAGTATAAAGTAAATGGATTATAACAAAGACATATTACATGTTAATTTTTACCAGGAAAAAAGAAGCCTGTATAAAATTTTCACTTGTTAATTACATTTTCTAAAATTTGTTGAAAACTGAGACGTTAATTCCAGAGGACAGACGGTCTCATGAAAAATACAAAACAGTATGCAGGTATAATGGCATCTATTGAAATTACAAGTCAGAGACCAGTAAAGAAGAGAAAAAAAAAGGAACAAAGAAATCTACATGTTGTCAAAGTAGTTTCTTTATGACAGCATAATTATTTACATAAAAAAGTGGTCAAAACAATTAAGATGTTTCCACGGCAATTTCCAAAATGGGTTCCCTGCAGAACTTTTATTGTTTATTTTAACCAATAAAAATACAAATTACTAAATTTAAATAGTAACAACAAACAAACCAGGAAACTAAGCAGGCCATTATGTTTAAGATTTTCATTATCAATTGGAGAGACTTCAGTGGCATGTGTTGACAACCTGAAGTATGTTACAGGACACTACACACTGAATAATCAACTGCTGTTTAAAAGACCTGCATATGGATTTAAATCGGTTGCCATTCTAAGCATGTTCATCATTGGTGACTAAAACACAGCATTCAGAGTAAAGAGCTTACCTGTGGAGCTGAAAGCCAACCACATCTTTCTTCCAATCTATTCATATCCCTGTCAAAATTATTTAGGAACTTGTAGCGAAGAAGGTCATCATCAGTTAAATGAAACTGCCGTCTGGCATAATGGTAACTCTCATTATTTCCTTTTCTTGGGAAGTCCAACCATTCAGGATGCCCAAATTCATTACCTGCATTAAAACACAAATGTAAATGTCACCTTGTAATATCAGAATTTTGTACTAATAATAAATCAATAATTATATGTTTTTAATGTTTTTAAAATTCAGTTTAGGCTATCATTTACTAGACCTGTGTCCTGCGAATGATGTACAGGTGTAGCTCAAAAATAGCATGGTCTAGCACAGACAGTACCACATTTGGACTCAGAAGCCTGGGCTCCAGCTTCAGTTTGGCTGCTCATTACTTGTGGCACATCTTGGTTTCCTCAAGCACAAACTGAAGACAATTATTGATGCCATACTTATTTCATTTCTGAAATAATCTCTGAGATCTCAGAGTAATTTCTGAAATCTCTATTTCTATAATCTCTGAAATCTGTACAACGCTTGACAATTGCCAGAGGCTTTGTATGTAGGTTATTTTTTGATCCTCAAAGGAACTCTCTATTATATTCATTTCACAGATGAGAAATCCAAAGCTCTGGCCAGTTAAAAGACTCACCCAACTTCACACAGTGGGAAAGCAACCATTAAAATTGAGGTCCTCTCATTAAAATCCAGTTTTTCCTACCACATCACATTGGGCAAATACCTTGTAAACTTCAGCTGCTAAGGAAACTCAAGCCATTACTTTTATTATTTATTTTCCATATTTCTTTTTCAGATCTGTTTGTTACTACTAGATATGTACCTTTCATTTCAAGTGTGCCCGCATGCTTACACTTATTCTTCTGTGTGTATAGCCGAGACCCCTGGCTGGGGATCTATATAATATTATCTCTCACTATAATGATCAGAACCAGAAACCCAATAAACTTAAAAAATAAAATAAAACAGTAACAAATACGTAGTTTCCATTCTGAGAAGCAATTTTAGATATTAGTCATCTAACCAATTGGTTCTTATGGTTGCCCTCAAGTTCCATTTCTACTTTAAGCCTTCTTTTCTTTCCCTAAAAATTAAATGCTACTTTCCAAAATTTTCTTTCATGTGCTACAATTAATTATTGCTGTGATTTTCTAATTAGTGCTACAAATTTCTAATTAATGCTGCAAATTTCTAATTAATGCTATAAATTTCTCCAATGAGTTAGAAAGTATCATAGCCAATACAAACGTGTCCTACTTCAAATAAACTGCATATTAATATTATAATAAATAAAAACTAATAAGCTGGGATGTAATTCGAAGTAATTTACTGCAGAGGTGCTTTAAATAGTGAAGTTTGCTAAGAAATTCTGCAACTTACATTTAACTTTTCAGGACCACATTCATCCAAACAAAAATATCATCCAAATAAATAGGTGTATAGCAGTTTCTTAAAAATTAAAGGGTCTACAAACATTTTGCTTAATTCAAATTTCAGTCCCAGTGATATTTCTTATGATGTTGTCCACAGCATGTCATAGCAGAGAGCCGACTTTATGAGGCTATATTTACTTCTGGATGCTTTAAATTGACATGAGGAATGTCCCTCTGCTGTATTTAAAGGTCCTGCCTAGGTCTAAAGTCTGATTCGCACCAGCCCAAGGTATACCCATGGCACAGCTTACTCCTTCAACCGGAGGTAGCAAAATAATGTACCTCCGGAATTGCAACTGGAGCAATCTTTACTGATAATGAAGGGACTTCCAGTCTGGGAACAAGTATATGCCCACATGCCAATCCAACGACTAGTGGGATTTTAACTAGTCGGTGATTTACGAGAGACTAGAAATGCCATGAGGTAGCGATAGTATGTTAGCCTACAAACTGGATCCAGGCTTCCTATAGGCAAAATACTTTTTTGGGGGGACAGCCATGGATCTCTGGGTTGATCCCAGTATTAATAAGCAATTCCTTTAGCCCTCTTTCATGGAGCCTGTTACATCATTGTCATCATGACGACAGTAGAAGCAGCAGCACAATAAGCAATTCCGTTAGCCCTCTTTCATGGAGCCTGTTACACCATTGTCTTCAGGATTATAGTAGAAGCAGCAGCACATGCTTAATTTCTGTTTAATATGTGCCAGGCACCATTGTAAGCATTGCACATGAATTAACCCTATCTTCGACAATTGTCTAAGGTAGGTAAAATTATTATTTCAATTTTACAGATAAGGAAATGGAGGCACAAAGATGTTACACAGTAATTAAGGAGTTGGGCCTTGTGAACCAGACAGTCTGGTTTCAGCCTCGACTCTTAATTAATACTATAGCATGTTGTGCCCAAGTAAATTCTATGGAAATCCAGGGCCAAGAATGACCAACTTCTCATACCTGGACAGAGATTCCAAATTAGTGGAATGACATGCACAAATGTATCAGAGTGAGAAAGTGAGATGTAGTGAAAAGTTTAGTTTAGCCACAAAATAAGACTTGTGGTAAGGAGATAAAGCAGGACCATTAGGATGAACTGTATACATTTCGTACCTTATAATGCAGGCATTAGGGAATCAAAGGCTATTTTAAAGTAGGGACATGAGAATTTCAAATGTGTTTATTATTAAAATATTTCTGGTACCATGTGGAAAAAAGACTGGATACCAGGGAAAGTTGAATGGTAGGAAAACCAGTATGGAATCCAGTGTAAAACAGATGATGAAATTCTGTGGAAATAGAGAAAAGAATGATCGATTCAAATGGCATTTCTGAGATGGAAATAACAAGATTTGATGACTGACTGACTGAATAGAGACAGTGAGGAAAAGGAAAGTCGGAATGCAGTTTTGAAGTTTTGAGTTCAGGGGGCTGAGTAGTGACAGCGTTAACTACACTAGAGGAAAATGGTGACAGAAAGTTTGGGGTAAGAAGATAATGAGTTCAATTTTAGGCCTGCTAAATTTAAGATGTGAAGGATACATCAGCATCTGTAGATTTTGAAGAATGATAAAAATAAGGTACTGAAACTCGAGAGAGAATTCTAGGTGGGGAGAGAGAGTAATGTATAAAGCCTCAATAAGCAAAGATAATGAAAGCCACCAGAGAAAAAAGGCCATGGCCAGCACACCAAGGAACTGAAGGCAGAGAGAAGCCATGTTAGGGAAGACTGAGAGCAATGGTTAGCAGGGTAAAGGGGACATTAAAAGAAAACACAGAAGGCTAAGAAGAGTCCCAAGGAGGGTGGTCAGTAGCATTAAATGCTACCAAAAAATAAAATCATAAATAAGAACTTGCTACATGATCTCCTCTCTGATGCAGAAATAAGCTGGTGTAAAGCTGTGCTTTTCAATCTATATTACATTCCAGAATCACCAAGGCAGGCTGTTAAAAACGTTCACCCTGTACCGCCAATGATATGGATACATTAATTCTGGAGTGATTAGTAGGCTGGAATCTATATTTTATCAACTTTTCCATAATCTTCTGAAAGTAGTCAGTTACACAACATGATGCCCATGAATGCAGATTCCCACGTCAGCAAGACTTGGGTTTAAATCACAGCTATGCCACTTATGAGTGATGTGAATATAGGCAATTTAATCTCTCCAGTGCTCAGTTTCCTGCTCAGTTTCCTCATCTATAAAATCATCATTCTGAGGAGAGAATCAGCTGCCCATACAGGTAACAAGGATGAACCAAAGAGTAGCTAGCTTTTTGGCTCTGCTTCATATAGGTTTTCATGGAATGGCCTTATTCCTTTCTTTAAAGTGCTGAAGTTCTGCACAGATGCATTTATTCATATTTTAATAATACAAACACATATCCCAAAGTCAATTATTAATGTGCTTTGAATCATCTACTGTTTTAGATCTTAAATGACAGAATTGAAAATAAAAATAACATTGTTACAAGATACCCAGACTGATAGGGTAAATCAGATAACTATGTTAGGAATCCTATATCCACCCTCAGGGAAGCTAGAACACTCCTGGCACCTGCTGACCTCCCCAACTCCAGTTTCTTCCTAGCCTGCTTGAAAATGGGACCTGAGGTCACGCTGTTGCTGCTTGCTATCTTTACCAACTGCCTTGGGCAGATTAATGAGGTGAAAACAACAAATTCATTTTCACTGTATAGTTTCGCTTGCTCTTAGTATCTTGCCTTGGTAGTGGAGTTTTCAATAGTAAAGACATGAATGGTGAGTTTGACTAAAACTATCAGAGGAGGGTATTAACTAATCCCACAATCTGATTAAAAGCTAAGTAACTGCTCCCCAAGAAAAAGCACATACACACACACACACACACCCCATGATACAGCCTCAGAGGGTCCATGGACTCCATAAAAATGTGAAATTACATTATTATTTATTTCTAACATTCCAGTGTGAAAAATTCACATGCTTATAATCTACAGCATAAATAATGGTGATGGGCTGCAAGTTGCCCCCTCCCCCCGCCCAAATTCATATGTTGAAATAGTAACTCCTAATGTGATGGCATTTAGTTGATGGGGCTTTGGGAGGTGATTAGGTCAGGAGGGTTGAGGCCTCATGAACAGGATTAATGTTGTTATAAAAGAGGCCCTAGAGAGCTCCCTTGTTTCTTCTGCCATGGAGGATACAGTGAGAAGACAGCCATCTGTGCACCAGGAAGCAGGGCATCAGCCGACATCAACTCTGCCAGTGCCACAACCTAGGACTTCCCAGCCTCCAGACTGTAAGAAATAGTTTTTGTTGTTTAAGCCACCCAGGCTATGGTGGTTTATTACAGTAGGATGAACAGACTAAGATAATAAGGACTGAAGAGTAGCAAAATTACAATTAAATAGGTAAGGCATGTACATTATTTAGAAGCATATAAGATACACGGTATGTGCTCAATAAATATTGACTTCTATTACAATGTTTTGTCTTTCTTTAATTTATTAAGTAATCAACACGTAGAAATATTATTAAAAATCACAATTACACACACAGATGTTACAAAATAATCTGCTTTTCTCTTGGTAACATTGTATTTATTTTTGTCTATATCCACATCTGTATATTTATATCTATATCTATAGTGATAACTATACATACATTCATACCTATCTACCATCTACTGACAACTTGTTTTTGAACAAAGATAGACTCATATTATATATTATTTTGAAATTTAAAATGAGCATTTCACAATCAATAAGTAAGCATCTCCATGAGAGTGTTCCATTGTGGACCATGTAATGCAATTTTATTTAACTAATCACCTTAAGTTAGTCATTTTGACTTTTGTAATATTTCCATGTTATAAAAAATCACCAGTCTTTTAAATGTATCTTTGTACACCTGTCTGATATTTCCCTAACAGAAACTGAATAAATATAATATCTGCTCAAAGGCAAACAGCAGATATTCTAGGATCAAACATTTCCCAAGTTTTGAACGTTACTCATGATTTGAAGATACAGGCACAAATTAGCAGATTGCTCCTGAAAATAATTTTCAACACACAAATTATATTCCTTAATGTATATGTTTAGGATTCTACTTTAAAAGTATTTTTCATCATTTATATTTAATGTTTCATTTTAGTGCCCTCTAAGATATATCAATTTAGAATATTCATGTATCATTTCAATACCATATAATGGTATTGAAAAATTAGTAAGCATTAAGAAAAAAATTCATCTGGGGACTACTAGAGGCAGGAGAGTGAAAGCAGAGAGGACTGAAAAACTACTTATTGGGTACTATGTTCACTTCCTGGGTGATGGACATTCATATCCCAAACCTCAGTGTCATACAATACATCCACATAACAAACCTGCACATGTACCCCCTGCATCTACAATAAAAGCTGAAATTATTTTTAAAAAGTAACTAATTTTTTTTTTTTTTTTTTTTTTTTGAGACAGAGTCTCACTCTGTCGCCCAGGCTGGAGTGCAGTGGACGATCTCGGCTCACTGCCAGCTCCGCCTCCCGGGTTCCCGCCATTCTCCTGCCTCAGCCTCCCAAGTAGCTGGGACTACAGGCGCCACCACCATGCCCGACTAATTTTTTTTTTTTTGTATTTTTAGTAGAGATGGGGTTTCACTGTGTTGGCCAGGATGGTCTTGATCTCCTGACCTTGTGATCCGCCCACCTCATCCTCCCAAAGTGCTGGGATTACAGGCCTGAGCCACAGCGCCCAGCCAAAAGTAACTAATTTTTAAATGGAGAAATTTAATTACATGAGGTTAATTTAAGTACTTGGAAAAATCTGAGAACAAGAAAAAAAGCACACAAAATATTTGGTAATGTAACTCAATTTAAGACATTGTTTATATTTTAACTTTTACTTCATTTATCTTTTTCAAGCATAAATTCACTACTTTAAAGAGCATCTCAAGAAGCATATTCATATAATATGTAATATGAAATTAAATTTCTAAGTTAGAAAATAGAGCTTTAATTAAAAAAATTCAAAATAAGGTTGATTCTATTTTATTAGAAAATCATTTATTAATTTCTATTAGACATTTAGGTTTTCTGAAAATGTTCCTTCAGAGAGGCCTCTTTTTAAACTGAAAAATATAGAAAGTTACATATAACAAAGAGAGACAGAAAAATTGTATCAGTGATTGTAGACAAAACATTCTACAGGGTGGCTCTGAATGTTTTCTCTGTTGTAAACGAGCTGACAAGGGGCAAATTAAGTTTAATGCAGACAAACGCAACATTAAATTTCATATTTGGTTCAAAACCATAAACACAAGCATACAATAAATGGAAGCAAATCACAGAAAGACTTTCAAAGTGACCTTGGGATAACTGTGAACCATTCTTAAGTCTGGAGAGAGAAAACTGGAAAATGCCTGCTAGTATCCTACACTAGCTCACAGCTCACAAACCTAATGAAGAAAAATACTATCATTAAAACAAGTTAAGAATGTTCTTCTCAGCTATGGTCTACAAATTACTTAGGATACATGGCAGTAATTGAGACAGTACAGTGAAATATGGTGACCCAAATGAGCCTATAAATAAGAGCTGCTGTGTATAAAAATGGATCAGAAATCTAAATTTATTCAGTTGATGGCAAATAATGTAATTGATTTATTTTAGTATAGATAACCTGACAGAATGCAAACAATAGGATCTGAATCTGCATCTGAATTTAAGCTATATATTCCTAAACTATATATGAATATGATAGGTATACATATGCACATAATATTTTTACATGTTCCTCAATGAATGCAACAGGTGTTCACAACTTGGGTTTCATGCATTTCTACTGATTTTCTAACATTTTATGCAAAATGTTGTATGTATGTTCACATGCATTTTTCAGAGGAGAGAAATGTGTTCTTCGGATTCTCCAGGCATCCAAAGATTAAATGCATTTGTGAAAGAGCCATTCACTATATTAGAATGTCAGCAACCAGAAGAATGGGTCACAAGTAAGGGCTTTTAAGCAAAATAAAAAAGAAAAGTAGAAAGCTAAATTAAAGGAAGCATTTTTAAAACTTTTGGCTGGTTTATTCAACAGATAAGAGGCTTAGAAAAGTCACATTTAAACTAACTGTAGCGCACAGAGGCAATGACTGTGACACTTAAGAACAATAGTTCTGAGTCCAAAATACGCATTACAAGTAATCTGGCACTAACCATCAAAGCATGATCGTTCTGCTCATTAAATTATGATTATGATCAGTAGTGTAATACATAGAATGTTCCTCAATTCAAAATGAAGGGAGGATAATAATTTCTTGAGCCATCACTTGGGACCTTTTCTAAGAGAATTCAGAATTCATGACATGATTCATTGCATTCAATATAGTAACACAACTGGGTGCTTCTAGAAATGAGAAGTCTGAAAACTTCGGTTAAACCTTAAAACAAAATCAGGGAAGCAGGGGACTAATATTGCTATAGTTAATGGTTCTAAAAAGTCTACCAAGTTCCTTCTCTCTAGTTCATTTCTTCTTTACACAGCCCCATTCATATCCAGTTAACTGTGAAAAACCTCTAAGTGCAAAATTCCTATTGGGACTCCTTCTCCTGTAATTAATTTTTTTGCTGTTTGATGTAAAGGTCCAAACTATAAATTGACAAGAAGCCAGCTGGTACAGTGATGAAATTCAAGGCAATATAACTAATGAAAACGCCCCAGCTCTGTTGGCTGAACATTTTGATTAGCAGGTTTGTGTATTTTGTTTCTCTAAACTGTAATGCATAATAATTTTACCTAGGAATTAATTAAAGTCTATCAAAGCCTCCATGCTGTGGATGTTACATAATTTGTTATTGTTCCCAAGTTTACATGTATATAAAAATAATGTGTAGTCCTAATGAGAATATAAAAACATTAGCTCCTACTCCTCTTTACTGTACTAAAGACTAACTTTTAAAAGAAAATATCTATATTAAAATGACATTCTTTGGCTTTTCTCTGGTATTGCAGTGAGTACTTAACTCACCAAAGTGTGAGGCTCAGCACAAAGCAATTTTTTAAACCAGGGCCTGTGATTTTTCTTTTTTTAAAAAAATAAACTTGCAGTCACTGCCCCTGCTCCCTTTGATACTAATCAGTATGGTTGTGGGAAGGGCCCACATCTAATGTTTCTCTTTCATTCTCCACAGCAAGCTCCAGTGCACTGTACTTGCAACAGAGTCTCCTTAAATATTTGTTAAGGTTTGATATTTTCCTCTATAATTGTTAAATGTCCAACGTAATTTCTCTGGAGGCACAGAAGCAAAATATAGTGATCAGATCCAGAAGATGAGAGAAAGGATGACATGCTAGATGAGGCCAACAAAACAGAACTCACTGCTCAAGAGAACAGGATTTATCACTACAGTCTATCACAGCCTCCCTTTTGCCTCCAGACTGTGAATGGTATGTAATTCTTTGTTATTATCAAGCATGTGTGTGTGTGTGTGTGTGTGTGTGTGCATGCCAGTTGCATAGCACCAGTCCATTCTTATCCATGGTTTTGCTTTCCATGGTTTCAGTTATCTATGGTCAACTGTGGCCTGAAAATATTGAATGGAAAATGCCAGATACAATTCATAGGTTTTAATGCATGCCCTTCTGTGTAGCATGATGAAATCTTGTGATGTCCTCCTGCATCCCACTCCAGATGTGAATCATCACTTTGCCCAGCATCTCTGGACTATCCACTACCTGCTCATTAGTCACTTAATAACCATCTCAGTTATCAAACAGACTGCCATGGTATTGCTGTGCTTGTGTCCAAGTCACCTTTATGTTATTCTGAATGGCCCCAAAGCACAAGTAGTGATGCTGACATACTGTTATAATAGTTCTATGATAAATATCTATATTTATATCTATATATATTTATTTATTATAGATATTTATATCTATAATAAATAAATAGCTATTATTTATTATTGTTGTTAATCTCTTGCTCCGCATAATTTATAAATTAAACTTCATTATAGTTACATATATAAAGGAAAAAAACAGTGTATATGGGGTTCTACAACATGAAGTTTCAGGCATCCACTGAAGAACATACCCCAGTGGAAAAGAAGAAACCACTGTACACGCACATACACACACACACACACAAACTCACACACACTCTCACTTTAAATACACACACCTATACACACTTATAGGCAACAGTACTGATGAGAATATTAAAAACAAAATCAAACACCTAACTCCCATTCCTCTTAACTGTACCAGGTTTGTCAGGGGTGTCTGAACCAGAGCAACGCCATCTTGAAGAGGGGCTGGGTAAAATAAGGATGAGACCTAGTGGGCTGCATTCCCAGATGCTCAGGCTTTCTAAGTCACAGAATGAAACAGGAGGTTGGCACAAGACACAGGCCATAAAGACCTTGCTGATAAAACAGATTGCAGTAAAGAAGCCAGCTAAAACCCACCAAAACCAACACGGTAATGAGAGTGACCTCTGGTCTTTCTCACTGCTACACTCCCATCAGCATCATGACAGTTCACAAACGCCATGGCAATGTCAGGAAGTTACCCTCTATGGTCTAAACGCGGGAGGCATGAATTATCCACCCCTTGTTCAGCACGTAATCAAGAAAATAACCGTAACAATGAACAACCAGCAGCCCTTGGGGCTGCTCTGCCTATGGAGTAGCCATTCTTTCATTCCTCTACTTTCTCAATAAACTTGCTTTCACTTTACTCTATGGACTCTCCCTGAATTCCTTCTTGCCTGAGATCCAAAAACCCTCTCTTGGGGTCTGCATCAGGACCCCTTTCCAGTAACATCTTTCTGGCCACCATAGCAGGCACAATACTAAGGAAACTCCTGACCCAAAGACTAACTTTGGGTGAGTGGTGGTGTCCAGTAACATCTTTCTGGTGGTCCATGGAAAAGATCAAACGAAAGAGATTCCCAAGCCAAAGGAAAATCACCTGAGTGTACCAACTGGCCAACTTTGGGTAAGTGGGGTGCACATACCTGAGTGAAGAGTGGGGTTGGATTAGAGGCCCAATTTAAGGGAGTCAGAGTCTCTCCTAAGACAGGTTTAAAGGCTCCTCTCAATAAAATGTAAGGGCGCTTGACTGAACTTGGGTTCGAGGCCCAACTTAGGAAGGTTAGAGTCCTTTATAAGATTTAGGGGGTTAGTGGACCCTCTTAGTAAAGTCCTTCTCGGATAAGAACGGGTTCAGCACTATGGGATGTTAACTGCTATGCTCTTTGGAGTAATCTGCCTTGCAGTCTTTGCTGACAGTAGTGGGTGACAGAATTACACAAGTACCGGACTATGGGACATGAGGAGTTTTATCCTCCCTCCAAGGGAAAACTTGATGATCTTCCTCTTTGTTGCAGCTTGGCCGCCAGGGCTTTGGTGCAGTCGGCCGGGTCACTGGGGCCACTCAGGGAAAAGGAACCCAGAAGCCTGGCATGCCAGCAAAATGATAAGAATTTCTTACTACTCAAACATCACTACTTATCTCCTCTGTAAAGTTTTGATTAATGGAAAAAAGGATATGAGAGGCTAATCTTAAGCTGTAGTGAATCTGGTGTGCTTTTTGTGTCTTTCTGTGTTGTTCAGTCATAAAGAGGGGTATCTTAGGATAAAATGCTGGCCTAGTACCCCATAAGCCTACTGTTGAAGATGGCCCAGAAAACTGGTCAGTTACAAACTTCGCTGCACTTCCCTGAAACAAAACTGGATGAATTTCTCCTCTTCTCTTCTTCTATATCCTTGGGAGCTTCACCTTTTAACCACATGGCAGTACTTTCTCTTGGTCTCCAGTATCAAAATGGCTGCCCAGGTTCAGGGTTCAATTCCTGGCTTAGGAAATGGGTTCTTTCTGGTTTGATATCGGTGTGACATTTGCCATTTTTTAATTCTCTTCCCCTCCAGGAACCATCTTTGGAGTAATCTGCCTTGCAACCGAAATTTGGCTCAAAACAAGTTTTTCTTAGAGCACTAAATAACCGTTTAACAAAAAATTGTAAAGATTATAAAAATTGTAAGGGCTAAAAAAGGTTTATGAGTATCTTACCTTATGGTCAAACATTAAAATTGGGTAGATATGTCAATGAGTTTTATTAAGAAGACATTCATACAGCCAACAGACACATGAAAAAATGCTCATCATCACTGGCCATCAGAGAAATGCAAATCAAAACCACAATGAGATACCATCTCACACCAGTTAGAATGGCAATCATTAAAAAGTCAGGAAACAACAGGTGCTGGAGAGGATGTGGAGAAATAGGAACACTTTTACACTGTTGGTGGGATTGTAAACTAGTTCAACCATTATGGAAAACAGTATGGTGATTCCTCAGGGATCTAGATCTAGATGTACCATATGACCCAGCCATCCCACTACTGGGTATATACCCAAAGGATTATAAATCATGCTGCTATAAAGACACATGCACACATATGTTTATTGCGGCACTATTCACAATAGCAAAGACTTGGAATCAACCCAAATGTCCATCAGTGACAGACTGGATTAAGAAAATGTGGCACATATACACCATGGAATATTATGCAGCCATAAAAAAGGATGAGTTTGCGTCCTTTGTAGGGACATGGATGCCGCTGGAAACCATCATTCTTAGCAAACTATCACAAGAACAGAAAACCAGACACTGCATGTTCTCACTCATAGGTGGGAACTGAACAATGAGCTCACTTGGACTCGGGAAGGGGAACATCACACACCGGGGCCTATCATGGGGAGGGGGGAGTGGGGAGGGATTGCATTGGGGAGTTATACCTGATATAAATGACGAATTGATGGGTGCTGATGAGTTGATGGGTGCAGCACACCAACATGGCACAGTATATATATGTAACAAACCTGCACGTTATGCACATGTACCCTAGAACTTAAAGTATAATAAAAAAAAAAAAAAAAAAGAATTGGTTTTAACATTAACAGTACACTAATATAAAGGTGAAATTTGGCTTATTGGTACAAAAATCATACAGGAAGCACTGTCAAATGTGAAATAGTGTTTGGCATTCTTCGGACTGTGTTTGTGTAAATATGTTATTGGTATGTGTTCCAAAATTATGTAACATTCCTCTAATTCTAATAGGACTTACTGTATGTTACTATAATTGTTATATAAAATCATCATATGCCACAAAGGTAACCAAATTTCTTTGTCAATCGTGTTTTTAACTGTGGCTGCCCTAAAACATTTTGTCATTCACAGAAAATTGTTATGCTGTTTTGATTCTCTTCAACAGATGGTTTCATAATCAGCTACAGGACTTTGATAGTTGCTCTTAAATGCAGGTTTCTGATTACTTTGTATAACTTTAGAAGAGAGAAAAAACATTAAGGACTCTCATGGAGAGCTGAAATGTTTATGACTATCAAGCAGAACAGGAGTTAACTGCATGGACTAAACTAATGTAAGGTTAAAAAAACTTTTTTGACATTTTGCTTAAAACATTGCTGATCCTTTGCTTTGTTTTTCAGAGTCAAGGTAACTTCTTTTAAGCTACTTGCAGCTTTTAACAATTAAGTAAAGTATACTCCTGTGAACAAAATTTGGAGCATATTTGTTTCTCTCTACCTAATTTCTCCAGAATTTGGAAACTATTTGTGAGTATTCTTTTTTTGTTTTTTTGAGATGGAGTCTCACTCTGTCGCCCAGGCCAGACTGCAGTGGCGTGATCTCACTCACTGCAACCTCCGCCTACCTGGTTCAAGTGATTCTCCTGCCTTAGCCTCCCGAGTAGCTGGGATTACAGGCACCCACCACTGTGCCCAGCTAATTTTTGTATTTTTAGTAGAGATGGGGTTTCCCCATCTTGGCCAGGTTGGTCTCGAACTCCTGACCTTATAATCCACCCTCCTTGGCCTCCCAAAGTGCTGGGATTACAGGCATGAGCCACCATCCCTGGCCTGGTATTCTTAATTTATGGCAATACAGTTATTTGGATAAGAGCAAGAAGAATCTGTTTTCTTTTGTAACAGGACACAACTGGAGAAACTGGTTATTTTACCAAGGCATTGACTGGAATGGTGTGCTTTCCTTTAAGGAATTGAGCTTGACTTTAAAGACAGTAAAAGCCTTTTGGGAAAACTGGCCTCATACCTTGTCTACACAGTCTCCATACAGGGTTCTTGAACAGCGATAAGCAAGAATGTCACTTTCTGATAAGCCCAGGAGCCTCAAGCTATCTTGTGACTTTAAGAGTAGAGGAATTTATCCAGCTCATAGATGTTTGAGGTTACAAATCCATGGCTGGGCTCAACTTAAAAAATAAGTCTTATGTGAGATTCCTTGTGCAACAGAATTCCATCAAAGCCAATTAAAAAGTCTATATCAAAAATAATTATTCTTGCTGTACTTTATACAAATAAACAGGCCCAATATAATAAAGCAAATCAGTCTTACCATGGTCTCTAGTAAAAATGGGAAACTGGAGAGAGAAATTAAGTTTCAAGAACTATAGTACACCTGTTATTATTAATAGATTCTAGTCTCATCAGTTGTTTTTGAGTTTTTTCCTGTAATTTAGGCTGACCCTGCTTACTCCTATAAACCAACCAGTGATCTCTGGCTGCTGCTCAAAAGAAATAAAAAGGATGAGTAACGTAAAAATCTAGAGTCAATATTCTAATTCTGGGCACACTGGAACTGGCTAGCAACCCCATAATGGCTTGGTTCCAATAATTTCCCAGTTCATGGAAAACCTTCTAATTCAGTTTACTTGGGATAATTTTACTTATTTTACCTTACTCTTGTGGAATACATTGCTGTTTTACTCCATGTGTAGGAATGCAGGATAAGCTTACTCAATGTTCTCTTAAACTGAACACTTATTAATCTTCCAAATACCACCTTTTTTTCAGAACTCAAGAGTTATGAATGGCTGCCACCATACCATACCAATGCTTTCTGACTGAGCTCCTCTCTACCCTGAATGCAAGAGATTTAACAGTTAGGCAGGAATATCGTTGTCCCTATTCAGCCTGAAGAAGTTACAGAAGATGGATCTTCATCCCCCTATAACCCTTAAGAGTTCTCTTATAAAATGGAGGGAGAATATATGTCAGAGGTGTTTGAACCAGAGCAACTCTATTTTGAATAGGGACTAGGTAAAATAAGGCTGAGACCTAGTGGGCTGCATTCCCAGATGATTAGGCGTTCTAAGTCACAGAATGAAACAGAGGCTGGCACAAGACACAGGTCATAAAGACCTTGCTGATAAAACAGAATGTAGTAAAGAAGCCAGCTAAAACCCACCAAAACCAACATGGCAATGAGAGTGACCTCTGGTCATCCTCACTGCTACACTCCCACAGGTACCATGACAGTCTACAAATGCCATGGCAATGTCAGGAAGTTACCCTAAATGGTCTAAAATGAGGAGACATGAATAATCCACCCCTTGTTTAGCATATCATCAAGAAATAACCATACAAATGGGTGACCAGCAGCCCTTGGGGCTGCTCTGTCTGTGGAGTAGCCATTTGTTCATTCCTCTACTTTCTTAATAAACTTGCTTACATGTTACTCTATGGACTCTCCCTGAATTCTTTCTTGCCTAGAGATCCAAGAACCCTCTCTTGGGGTCTGTATAGGGACCATTTTCTGGTAACAGATTCACTGTTTTAATGCAAAATGCTTTGGTCTCCACGTTCTCTCATGTCTTTCTCAGGCACACTCCTCCTTTAAAAGATACAAGCCAAAGAATATATCCTAAGCCCCATGTTTGTTAAAGTGGTCATATGTTTAACTGTAACAGAAGAATACAACTTGAGAACTACTTAAGTGTATCTGCGTATCAGATAACATGCTTAATTGCTTAATATATATCAGCATCATCCCTGTTCTCATAGAACTTATAATAGGAGAGATTTTACACAACCATAAGAATATCCATTTCCTTAACATGATTGGGGGTGGTAGACGAGAGAGATCAAAAGAAGGTTTAAAGGATCTGTTAAAGTTAAAGAAAGTAGTAGGAGGGTGTGAAAGGAAAATAAATCCTGGGGCCCCCAAACCACTAAGCTAAAGGAAAAAGACAAGCTGGAAACTGCTTAGGGCAAACCAGCCTCCATTCTATTCAAAGTCACCCCTCTGCTCACTGAGGTAAATGCATATCTGATTGCCTCCTTTGGAGAGGCTAGTCAGAAACTCAATGCAACCATTTTTCTCTCATCCACCTAGGACCTGGAAGCCCCTTCCCCACTTCCAGTTGTCCCACCTTTGCTTCGAGTTGTCCCGCTGTTTTGGATTGAACCAATGTTCATCTTACATATGTTGACTGATGTCTCATGTCCCCCTAAAATGTATAAAACAAAACTGCTCTGACCGCAGGTCATCAGGCCCTCCTGAAGCTGGTCACAGGCACACGTCTTCAACCTTGGCAAAATAAACTTTCTAGATGAACTGAGACCTGTCTCAGATATTCAGGGTTCACGGTGATATAAAACAAATGCTCCTATTCCATCCAATCATATCATAGTGACAAATATCCATATACCCAATTTCAGAAGAGCTGAAAGGGGACAGGAATGTGGTGCTGAATGTTAGAACACGGGAAGCGTGCTAGGTCCATACCCTCACTCTACCCCTGCTCTCCCAGTCCTCCTCCTGATAACTTATGTATAACATCTTGAGGCAATAGTCAAATGAGCTATGGGCACTTGGAAAACAATTTTCAACTTGAACTTTGGTTGATCTGGCCAAACTCATCAATCCCTTATGTTATCTACATGATTACAATTGCTTAGGGTGGTTACGTTCTTATCAACAAGGCAAAGAAAGGATAGTAGGTAAAGTAAAAGTTTAGGTCCAATGTTAAGAAGGCTGTCAAAACAGGTCAAGCGTGGTGGCTCACACCTGTAATCCCTGCACTTTGGGAGGCCGAGGCGGGTGGATTACCTGAGGTCAGGAACTCGAGACCAGCCTGGCCAGCATAGCGAAATCCTGTCTCTACTAAAAATACAAAAAAAGCTGAGCACGGTGGCAGGCACCTGTAATCCCAGCTACTTGGGAGGCTGAGGCAGGAGAATCACTTGAACCCGGGAGGTGGAGGTTGCAGTGAGCTGAGATTGTGCCGCTGCACTCCAGCCTGGGAGACAAGGCAAGACTCTATCTCAAAAAAAAAAAAAAAAAAAAAAACAAAAGCTGTCAAAATAAACAAACAAAAAATGATCTTCATCAGCAATGTCCATAAGTGCAAAATCAGATTTCTATATTCCAAATAAATGTGATAGAATGAATATAAACACACTTATAAACCAGTTTTATTTGAAATGCTAAAGACTTATTAGCATTACTATATTGAAGGGTAATTATACATCTCTTAAAACTTTCTTTTTAAATTAAGAAAATGGAATATGATTTTAAATAAATGGAATGTAAAATAATCACAATATTACAATAAAAGCAAAGTCATTTACTGAGAGCCTCCTATATACATGGGCTGTGTGCTACAATTATTAACAGTTCAAAAATAATCTTCACAAAAACCCTTCAATATGGGAGGGAACATTATTTCTGTTTTCAGATAATAGATCAGGAAAGTAATGTGACTTTCTAAGGTTATACCATATGAAGTATCAAAATAGCATCAGAACTTATAGCTCTCTGTGTATTTTTCATTGTATTGGCAACTAAGTACATAATTTGAACAACATTAACTAGAAATATATTATGAATGTACACGCATTAGGGAAGGTAATGAAAGAGCTATAAAAAGATGTGTAAGAGTGTACTTCCAATTCCACTATCAAGTGTACAAATGAAGTATATTTATTACTGACCTCTCCTTTCTTTGTACCTTGCATGTCCTGCTACTGTTGGTGTTATGATTCCATGTCGTAGCTGTTAGTCTCTTGAGAGTTTTTTTTTTTTTTAACTCCTGCAAAAAGGCTTTAGTGTTCTCCTGTGCTTCCACTTGAATTTGGGTATATATTTTTTTCTTTACTAATGAAAGTATGTAACTAGCGTTATGCTGTGTTTTGTATGTGTGTGCTTGCATTGTTTTTGCCTATCTTTCTATTAGACTGGGGACAGATATCCTATATTTTCATCTGTGATTTCTACTACAGCAAGCACTCAGTACACACTCAAAGATTTATTAAATAAATGTTGAAAGGAAAAAAAATAAAGTAAATGATGTCTGCTTCCATTAGTAGACTATGTATTCCTCATGGAAAATGTCCTTTTTTTTTTTTGAATACCCAGTTTGAAGTATAGAGACAGATAAAAAAGTGTCTAACAAATGTTTCTTTACAGACGCAAAATTGGTTTTTATGTGAGCCATAAGGAAAACAAAAAAACAAACAAACAAAAAAAACAGACAGAAAGTGCAACGGGGTAGAAAGGGGTGGATACAGAGGAACATATCTATATCTATACCATCAGGGAGAGAAATATTTAAATCAGAAGAGGACAGATAAAGCACTTCAGTTGTCCATTTATCAGAGGTTAGGTTTCCTTTTCTGAATGCCACACTAATAGCAGATACAATTTCAAATGTTCATGTTGCTATTGATACCTTGACCTATATGCCATTTTTGGCACATTTTTAAATTTAAAATAAATAATAAAAATGTAACAAAGCCGAGGATAAGACAATGAACAAAGAAAATGAGACTAAATCAAGACTGAGTGTTATACTTTTGCAAACAATGCTGTAAGAACTAGACATTATTTTCTTAATACACATTTTCATAGCAACAGTAATGGACTTTCACTATTCATTCTGAAGCCATTTTGATGCTGCATGGAACAGAAGACTCAAAATGCTCTTTCGGGAGAAAATTAGCCACACAAAGGAAAGGTGGGGGAAAAATGTTATTTTACAAAATTCAAACTTAATCCGGATATTTTGAAAGTAAGTTAAAAATGACTCCGAAAATAATTTGCTAATGGAGAACCTTGTAAAAATGTATAAATGTTCTGTATGTGAATAGGGCACCAACTGAAGGATTCCACATCATTTTAAGTAGCAGAAAATAAGGCAGAAAAACTGGGTATGAAAGCAAGGAATAAATTAGCCAACTATTAAATTGATTCTACACATGTGGCTTTGTGGCTACTGTAACTTTTGGTTTAGACTCAAAAGTTTAGTAGTGAAGACAGACTGTGCTACTTTGTTTGCCTATGATTAGGATATGCTACTGCTAAGTCAGAGAGTTCCTGTGGTCACAGCAAATACACATAGTGACAGAGGTTAACAAACTTCCCTAGTCAATTACTCTTTTAGAGCTAAGCACAGACATTTAAAAGGGAAGCACATAGCTATAGGGGGAAAAAAATAAAAAAGATTAGTAAGAACATGTTTCCTTAAATACTCAGAATTTGATAACTGACGTCGGTTTAATTGAACACTGGTATCATTCCAGGCTAGCGGAGTGTTTTTGTAAGAATCCAAGGCTTGTTCAAGGCACAGCCGGCTGCTACTTTTCTAGGTTTCCATCTCCCACAGCCTTTCTTCTGTAGTCAGAGCTCTAACTCCCCAAGTAGAGAGACTTAACTACCTGCTTATAACTTAATCAAAGAGCCTGTATTGGTTTGCCTTTGGATGATGCTTCTATTGCTCCAGGTTCCTGCCAACAGCTAGTTAGCCTTGTCTGCTTCCCTGCTATCGGCTCTTGCTTCCTCTCAGGCCACTGGTGCCAAAGAAAGGAGAACAAAGTTCCATAGCAGCATGACAGCTGGTGGGAACCACTGTGAACTCCTTCCCACAATAAGAATAAAAGGTTCTCAGTGTTTGTACTTGGCTTGCTTCAGCCCTCTTCCTTTGCTCTGGGTAATGCTGATTTTGATTTTTGAAAAACGTGACTATAAAGTTATGAATTGGGCTATCAAATGGCTTTGAAGGCAATAAAAGGGAGAATTCAAACATATATAGGTTGAACGTACATAAACAAACAATCTTAGTGTCTTCAAGGTAACGGCACTTGAACACAAATCTTTTCCCACAACATACAAACTACCACCCTCCAGATAGGTAAACCATAAACTCTTCCACACGGCTGACTCGTTCCTTGTACATCTACAGGAGACAAAGTTCTAAATGAGAGAAATCGTATAGCAAAGGAAAGAGCACAGATGGGAAGCAATACAGTTAGTAACTTAGTGGGTGTTGCATTTAACTTCTGTCATATCTAACAGTTTCATTACTTAAATTATGCCATTTGGAGATGCTCATCTCTACTATTCACACCGGGCTGAGTAAAGGTTCTTTGCTATCTTTTGTACTTTATCTCCCAATATGCAGACCCTGCTTCAAAGATGACACGTAGTAATCTGATCAGGATCCAAGTTTCCTGCTTCTAAGGCTTCTCTCCAGTTAGTTCTTTGACTTGCAATGCCTGGTTTCGCCTACAGAAATTCTGTCCATTCTTTACTAACCAAGTTAAATATCCCCTCCTCTGACTGAGACTTACCTTTCCTTCAGTCACAAAAACATAATTTCTTTTAGCTGGATAAACTGCTTTCTAGAGAATAGCCATTTCCTGATGTCCCTTTATGGCTCCTTGTCTTCTCCAATGACATACAAACAAGGTTGTTATGTGAAAATTATTTCAAAGGGAGCTAAGTCCAATGACAAATAGTCCCGTTTTGCTCCTCTTCTTCCTTATAGTTTAGAACTTTGATCTGGACTATGTAGGAAGGACATTTCAGTTTTGTGCCTTACTTTGTACAGTGAGACGTTTTGTACATGTAGATACACAGTAAAGTCTAGTTAACATAATTGTACCAAAACTTGTAAATTTCCAATCTTCCAGTAAGAAACCTGGGTAGTGCAGAAGGAGACTTAAAATATGCTATTACCACAGAACAAATATCTTATGTATTTAATGTTTACCTAATATCAAATTAACATATTAAACTTTAAACAAGATAAACAAAGCTATTCATAGATAAATGCAATTGCTCACGTAGAGAGTAAAAAAAAAAAAAAAAAAAAAAAAAAAAAAAAAAAAAAAAAAAAAAAATCCAAGAGACTTGAATTACCCTAAAAAGATTAAAATAAGAATCCAGAATTATGGCACAACAGTTATTGGAGTGCCTCATAAATTGGCACACGAATGTATAAAAATGAAACTTTAACAAAGTTTTCCTTCTTGAAATTTTACAAAGAATCATTAAATGTGTCAGGTATTTGGGGGTAAAGAGAAACTTTTAACACTCCAAGTGACAGATGTCAAGACTCACGAATATCTAAATATTCATAACTCGGGAGACATTCTAGACTACTATCCAGGAATACATACATACTCACTTCAATGTTATTCCTAAGACCCATTAAAGAAATACTTTTTAGGAATGGTGGGAGCACAGGGTATAAACATCAAGAAGGTAAACCCTGTGAAATGATTTATTTAATTACAAATTATATTGCAGTTTTACACTTTCAAATAATTTTCTGAATATAAATTAGTACAGTCTCCAGTTAAATAAAGAATTTCTCCTATAGAATTTTTTAAAAGGCAAAATGATGTGTCATAGAGTGGGTGAGGCATGGAATATGGATACAAAAGACATAAATTTTGGGACTTACTTAAAATTTGTAATATGTCATTTACAATGTGTAACCTCCTGCTGCGTAACTTTTCGTTTATAGAACATTTATTAAATAAAAAGCATTAACATAAACTCTTAACATCATTAAATATTTTAATTCTTACAAATGCCCAGTGAAATAGGTACCATTATAATCCCGTCTCAAACGATGAAGTTGAGCCACAGAAAAATTGAGTAACAAGTAGAAAATGATACAGCTAGGAAGTTAAGCAGCCAGGATCAGAATGTAGGCAGCGGCTCCAAACCTGAACTTTTAACCATTAATTTTTGCTGTCCCAAAATAAAAATTATAAAAAAGACACTGGCCTTGCAGGTTTTTTGTAAAAAGTGACATTATGCATGCAAAAATGCTTCATAAACTGCAAAAGTCTATACAAATGCAACAGGCATATAAAATTATGTGTAAGTGTGTACAGGGAAAAGGTCACGAAGAATAAGGATACTGTGACTTAGCTACGGGCTGGATGTTAAAAACAAACAGATGAAAGGAACAACTAAAATGACTCCTAGATTTCAATGGTTAATTATCAGAATCATGAGGAGAAAGAAGAAAGAGGAGGAAAGAGGAAGGAGGAGGAAGAGGGAAGCAGGAAGGAAAAGAAGAAGAAGAAAGAAAGGAGAAGGGAGAAGGACAAAAAGAAAGAAGAAGAAAGGGCATCAAGATTTATAGGGAGGATGACTTCAGTTTTGGATTTAGTGACTTAAAGGAGCCAGGAAGATAACCAGGGAGAGATCTCAGGCAGCTTCAAAATTTATGTTTGTAATTCAGAACAAAAGGTTGGATTTTGAGATAATGATATAGAAGTTATTTACATCAAAGAAATGGTCGAAGCATAAAAGTAGATGAGCTTTCTGAGAGAGGTAGGGAAGCAACAAAAGAGAACCAGTAGGACACCTGAGAAAGATGTATTAATACATTACAGAAGAAACTGAGGAGAAGGAGTCTGTGAAGGAGACAGAAGAATCATAACATAACAAAGAAGAAAGACCAGGAGAACCTGAGGAGTCAAACTGAACCCAGAGGTCAAAGGAGTTCAGGTAGTGGGTGCAGAGATCTACAAGTCAATGATGATCTTAGAAACCAAAGTTTCTGAATTGTGCGAGGGCAGCAGGGAAAGTGCAAGGGTTTGAGAGGTGGGTAGAGTATGAGGAAGCAGGATCAGCACACATAACTATATAATGAAGTTTGGCAAGTAAGAGAAAAAATGATAAAATAGTTATGAGCTTTACAGGTTAGTAACCTATTTCTCAATTTGTAAAGTATGCATTTTAAGTCAATGTGTGTGTGTGTGCGTGCGTGCGTGTGTGTGTGTGTTTTATAGTTTCTCAGGTTCATTTCCTAGTTCTTTTATTATAATTACCAAAACAATGAAAGCAAATGAGTATTAAAATCATGGTTAAAAAGAACCATCTTCAGTCCAATGCTTACTGCTAATATTGCATATTTTAGCCACCCTAAAAAAGAAGACATTTACTGCTTTATTTAATTACAATTTAAAAACAAAACAACTTAGGTATCACATATATATCATCTATCTATCTATCTATCTATCTATCTATCTATCTATCTATCTATC